>NW_018408616.1:52918-67197 GCF_002113885.1 Mizuhopecten yessoensis | reverse complement strand
TTCTCAACACCCCAACAATATAGTTTTGACTTAAATTGAACAAAGTTTTACCAATAGATTAAGTAAAATCTTTCTATACTGACAAAGTCTGGTCATTAATTATGAATGCTAATTACAGATTTATTATTTATGTTGAGCATTACCTTCTAAGTATAAACCTCAGAAAACATATCGCTCTTTCAAGCTTCGTAAAGGACATACTTGTACATGGTTTACTTGTACATGCTTTGGCAAGAAGTTTTTTAGATTCACGCGACCATCATGAGTGTGCCTAACATATTGGTCGAATGTGCTGATTATAGACAGAACCGAGACCAAGTTCATCATGCGCCCGATATGAAAACATTGTTCTACACAATTTTGTCAACGATTTTCGAATATCTGCGTGTTTGATCAAACCATTAAATTTGAACTGTGCACATTCTTTTTATTATAATACCCTACCATTTTCGCTGTGTACCGATCTAAACGGTTTCTACAGAACATATTCATAACAATATATGTAAAGCTTTATACTTACAGACGTCCGTTTCCGTCTTTATAGTTTTGTCCAAAATATAAAGAAGACTTTTACGAAATACAACAAAATAATTGGGAATATTANTTATAGTTTTGTCCAAAAAATAAAGAAGACTTTTACGAAATACAACAAAATAATTGGGAATATTAATCTCTAACATGTACCAAATAATATTCCTCAACTGATGAAGGATATTTCCTAAAAGTATCTAGGCTTATGTGTTTTTTTAATATGTTTGGTAAATATATACAGTTTTGATTGTTCTGGTCAACCAACATACATTTTAACAGAAATGCCACGTTTTCTTTTACTTTTTTTGCAGATCCACCTACAGGAAATGTAGTGATGTGGCCATTCGGTACCTACAGCGTACAGGCAGACACAACAGTAATGCTCAATTGTAGTGTAGAGGGTGGAAACCCTCTGGCAACACTGACATGGCAGTGCAAAGGGTCAACCTTTGTCGGGCAGAATCTGAGCTATCTCACAACATCAGACTCCAGACTGGAATTAAAAGTGGACAAAACCTACCACCAGCAAAATTGTTTGTGTACAGCCAGACAACAGGCTAGTCCTAATGGATGGGTTGGCACGATGTCTGTTCAATTTAATGTCCTCTGTAAGTAAATGAGACTTTTTTATAATCATTTGAAAAAATACTTTTTTAGATAATGATTTTCAAATTTGTCTTTTTTTCTTCCGTTTACAGGTGCACTTGTTTCAAACGAATTGTTGGAATAATCTGTGTTTTGTGTATTGTTCCGGTAGGCTATACAGACACAACAATTTATTGGAATAAATGTTCTGTCGATGATGTTCAGAAAACTGCCGACAAATTGCTTACGTAATACCCAATATAACCTGACATGTCCACATACATTACAGCTACAATAGGTTAAATGTTTACCGGATAACTTTGGTTCTGAGTTAGATGTAGATATCCTAAGAAAGTACTGACGGAATTTTATAAAATCACTTTTGAAAACATGTTTGTTTACATAATAATTTTCAAATCTTGCTTAACTGATTTTACCAGTTGTTTTCTATCCCTACTAGACTGATTGATGGAAAAGGGTTTAACTTCCTACCAACATCAAAATCTATAAAAGGATTATTGGAATAATCTGTATTTTGTGTATTATTCCGGTAGGCTATACAGACACAACAATTTATTGGAATAAATGTTCTGTCCATGATGTAAAAAAAACTGCCGACAGATTGCTTTCGTAACACCCAATGTCACCTGACATGTCCACATATCAATTTTAATTGGTAAAATGTTTACAAGATAACTTTGGTTCTGAGTTAGATGTTGTATAAGAGCACGTAGACATGTTTTCATTCAGTTCGGTTTTGTCATGTTAGCGAATACAACTCCCTTCCGTTAAAAGTAAAAACACCGGGCGGTTTAGCAATTACCTATTTAATTATTGGCAGTCACAGTTTACATGCACATGATTAAATCAAAAGGTTTAATGGCTGCAAAGGGAGCAACCACTCATCAAGAAATCTTGAATCCGTTGATGAAGAGATATTTCTGTGTTATATTACAATATATCTGTTACGTTAATATTTTAGACAGTAAATTAAGTCATATCCACCGCACTATTACTACAAAAACTTAACAATTAACACTTGGGATCTTATTTGTTTCCTGTTTTTGCTACTTCTGTAATCAGTCATCTCTATCTACTTTCTGTTTCATGGAGTGTTTTGTCCTCATATGACCCTGGCTGTTGCGAGGACGTTAAATCCCAAACAAACAAAAGTTTAACTTTTCTCAATGAAATCTACAGTTTGAACGTCTTTTGCCTCATTGTTTATGTGTGTTTTCTCACCTATCTCCTTATTAATAAACGCATTTTCTTTAAACCATTTCATAGCCGCACCCAGAAATATTAACGAATCAAGACGATTGAGTATATCACATTTGATACGAAAAATGTGTTGCTGAAATGTTCTGGTTATGAAAATTGTTTTTTACAGTGTCGAACTGCGTCTATTTTATTTTCATATAGTGTGGTGTTAAATGATAAACAATATTTGACTACTATTAGATTTTGTTAAAACTGAAATGTTTAGATTATTCCATTGACGTGAATATACCTTATCTTGTGTGTCGTTATGTCACATGATATAATAAAGAATAGTCAAAGTTATCTCAGTTTAATCTATATACGTTGATGCTATATCGGTTAAGGGTGTTACCATATTGCGTTACGGGTAGGGAACTTCTTACACAGCCTTACCTGTATATTGTTTTAGATGCTCCTGACGTGGATACATTCATTATACAGAGCGAGCCAGTGTACGAGGGACAAACATTAAATATGTATTGCAAAATGCAGGGTGGTAATCCTTTGGCCACCCTTACCTGGTCCTGTGTGAACCAGCCGAATGTGGCATCCTATAACATCAGCATACCAACAGACGCTGTATGGAAGTTAGAAATCACCTCTATTAACAGATCATACAACGGCATGCGATGTACATGCACTGCAACGCATAAAGAGTTCGCACAGAGGCTGAACAAATATAATTCAATCATAGTGTATTGTAAGTATTATTTACAGTTAGGTTGTCACAAGGTAATTCAATAGACGTCTCAATGTGCTGGGGTTTCTTTTCTTTACACGGAGGTTTGCTATCACTTTTATTTAAATATAAAATGTGTATTTCAATAATTATGTCCCTGCATACATGAAAGCCGGACTTATACAGGTTATCACAGATAATTTTGAAGACACTATAGATATTTCCACGTACGTTGTTCAAATAGATCAGCATTCATATTATGTAATATAGGGTTGTCATTGATACCAATAACCGAGTAAGAAATATTTCTTAATATAATGAACACGACGAACATTTTTAGCTAGCCTAGTCCAAAGGACCGGTCAGCTTGTGGCGCGCCGTGTGACGTCTGTCCGTCCGTCATCTTTTCTTTTTTAACGATACTAGTACCGAACAACCCGGTGGAACTTTACTTAATTTGGCCTAGAGCATCCTAAGGCAAAGGGGACTCAACTGTTCTATAAATAAAGGGTGCGTGCCCATCCCCTCTGTGGGCAAAGGGACAGGGCAAATAGGGGGAATGGGAGTAAAAATACACGTCTGTACAATTTGAGGGACTTTAACGAATTTCGTTTCGAGCATCTTTTGATAAGTGGGGCTAAATTTTGTAAAATTGGAGAGTTTTTCCCCTCTCGAGGCAAAGGGACGGGGCCCAATAGGGGAAGTTAAGTAAAGATTTTCCCGTAGTTGCTTTATTATTTCAGGTAAGCAATACAGTTCATCTGGGCCTCTTGTTTGTTCTTATTCCCTTAATCTTCTGTACTTTTCCGAAGAAAAATCAACACATCAAATGTTGAAATTAAAATATATTCAATATGGTGATATGATCAAATATATCGCATGTTGACTGCATCTTACATGAAAAAGAAATGTGGTGTAAAGCTCAACTCCCTCACCAGCCAAACATCTCAATTTGTGGAGTCCTTATAATAGTTGGCAAAAAATATACTTTAATATACAATTAGGAAGGAACGACGTATCTACACGCTGTTTTGGATCCTAGGATTACTAATGATTTACATGTGTATGGTGCAGTGTTGTTGATTTTTGTTTGCATCAATTACCGAATTGTATAAATGGGAGTTCACGTGCTTCTTTCGTTAATTTTCCTTAATACATGTATACTCTGCTGATGGATTTCTGATTCATATATTTTTTTCCAAAGGAAAACTTTAACCCTACATTCTTTAAGAAGTCGGTTAACAAGACAAATCAAAGCGCAAGGAGGCAATAACATCGACATACCATCTAGCATACATACACACATGCACGCATTCATTACACAGATGGAAGTACGTTCTTTGATGATATTAACTGTTGATTGGACGTTAAACCCTTTAAAAATATAACGAAAAACAGTTCTGTAGAATAAATTTTAAGGATGATCTTTTCCTGTTTTCTTTAAGAAGCTTTATACGAAATAATGGCATTTTGGAGTTGATAGGAATTATAACCATGGACATTTGTCACCTAGGACACGCTTCGGTTTATGATTCGGGGAAAATAACACCAACGAAATGATTACAATTTCAAATATGTATTCACATTAATATTCATATCTAAATATATATGGGGCACACTCACTCCTAATCTATAAATTATAATACAAAAGTCTGTAGCCCACATCAACGACGCTAGCCTCTACGAAATACGGACAAAGTTTCGCAATAGGTCACTAACAGTGTGACACAGCTCAACCCGGAGTTACACAAAAGCTACACAAGCTATCCACCTCAGGCAAAACACTACATGAAGTACTCTTTGCTATACCCAGCAAAGAATGAGGTACAGTAGTACCGTAGTGTCCATAACACTACACCTCTGATTACGAATGAGGTACAGATGTCCTCTCCAAGTACGTCCGGCGGCTACACATCGTCGACTTCCAAGACACTAGCCTGTGTGATAACTAAAACTGCTGTATTTCTTAACGAGATGTTTGGTAGGTAATGGTTTACATGTGTTGACACCACGCCTGGTCCAGACTGGTTGATGAGTCGGTGATTGCCTTCATGTGAAGCTACAATGAGTAATTAAATAAAATAGTTAAACTCATCACTCCCAGTTCCTTTCTCACCTAACATAAGTCCAGAAATTATACTAATTAACACCAATTATTTCATAACTGTAATTAGAGAAAAATATATATTTGAATTAATATGGCATAAAGTATCTAGAGATAGTGTGCGGATCCAAAATGTACAAATAATAACGAAATCTAGAAGTGTTACAATATGGCACGTAAGGTTTCCATACTTTTACAACCCGACTGCATACGCAGTACACCAATCTATGTCTGCATGCATCATGGCTTCCATATATTATTGTATCGAACAAATACAAGGTATAAGCAAATAAAACACATTTAACATCAATTAATTACGTTTATACCTCTCTTTAATACACTAGTAATGCATACATTTTGTGTATTTATACATCAAAACATTCGTAAATGTAAGATATTACATCTGCATAAATATCAATCACCATAGTCACGCATGCTAGGACCACACCAATAGTTAGATGTCTTGACCTGATAACTGTATTGGTACAAACAAATACTACCAAAACTAAATACAGAATAGAAATATAGAAACTGTAAACTTACCACAGACTGTATCCTGTGCCTGGTTCACAAATATAAGAACAACAATATAACAATTCAGGTAATGGACAATGCCATGTCCACCCGTATAGTTCAGGGTCTCTCCCGTGCCTCCCAAAAATACCGCTGCGCAAGACGTACTTCCGTCCTATACTTTTAAAGATACTTACCTTAGAAATACCATCAGGAAAATATTTACAAAATATCTAATATATACGTGCGTACGTGACAACGATACATTATAGTATTCTTCCATCGATTAAAAATATTTCCTAAAAGGATATAATTATGATAATTATGTTGCTTCAATAAATCTATATCTAGTGTTGATTAACTGGCCTTTTGACATAAAAGAAAAAACAGGTGTTATGAAAACATTTTGTTTAGATCCGCCGGCAGGAAACATGTGGATCTAGGCTGATGTGTTTCTAAATAAGTATGGTCAATATAGACAGTGTTGATAAACTAGTTGACTGATATAAATTTTAACATGCCACCTTTGTTTTTACTATCTTTGCAGATCCACCTACAGGAAGTGTAGTGATGTCGCCATCCGGTACATACAACGTTCAGACGGGTATAACAGTAACACTCGAATGTCGGGTAGAGGGTGGTAACCCTCTAGCAACACTGAGATGGCAGTGTAAAAGGTCAACAGTGGAAGGACAGAATCTGACCAATGAGACAACAGCAGCCTCCAGACTGATATTAAATGTGGACAGAACCTTTCACCAACAACAGTGTGTGTGTTTAGCCGGACACCAGGCTAGTCCTAACGGACAGTTTGGTAGGAAGTCTGTTCAGTTTAATATCCTCTGTAAGTACATGAGAAATTTTATAAAATTATTTAAAAATACATTTTAAGATGAAAGTTTTCAAATTGAACTCAAAAGGGTTTGTAAATATATAAAATGTATATTGAGTAATAGTCCGGTCGGCTATACGGACACTACAAACTATTTGAATACATGTTCTGTAGTTGGCCTTTCTCAATACAGACTTTAATGAACAAAGTTGTGCCGATATGGCAAGTGAAAAATTTGACAGAGTGACAAATTCTGGTCATTGAATATGAAATGCTAATTAGAAAAATATATATATTATTGAAGATTGTTTTTTTATCTACTAAGTCTGTTTGAACCTTAGAGAAAAGGTTGTCCTTTACGACTTTGCATAGGACACACATGTCGAGTGTGCCGATTACAGACAGACTAAAGACGGATATAACGATGTGCCTGATATGAAAGCATTATTCCATGCAAATTTGATTTTCGAAATCTGCGTGAAATTGACATAATCCATAAATTTTGAAGTTTCGCAAATTCGTTTCTTAGCTCACTGGGTCCGAACGACTAAGTTGAGCTGATGACATACCGTTTTGGAAAAGTCATAACTCCCGCGTTAGTCAATCATGGAAATCACAAAACAGGTTCTGATTGTTTCTAGGGATTCAATCTGATATCTTCGTCTTCTGTAGGGATTCAGTACTATTTATCTTTGTATGGTTCTATTTTAAATTAGACCGATAACAAAAATCTCTTAAATATTTATCCAAATGTTTCGAAAATACATATAGAAGTAACTGAGAGTTGACAGTGCGGACAAAATGACCAATTCATCGAATTATCGGGGGGGAGGGGGGGTCGGAATAAATAACTTGCTTAAAGTACAGTCGAAGACAGTAAGTTATAATACGTGACAGGTACAATTGTAACTGCTTCAGAGTCGTCTAATAAGGGACTGTGGAGGCACTTTCTGCCATTGATTAATAGGTTAGTAAGTGAAAACTTTTGAAAACGGCTGTTTCCTTTGTAAAGCAAAGGGTATAAATAACCGCTGCCTCGCCTCTAAACTGCTGAAATGTAAAAATAAAAATGCAAATAAAACATAAAGGCAATGCTAATGACCCTAAACAAAAACGTTCAAACACAGAGAGAACAATTCAACATTAACTGAAGAGTACAGTCACGAAGTATACATAACTAGTACAACAAATGTTGTAAGCGCTTGGTATGATATGAAGCGATGTCAGACATGGATAGCAAAGGCGGCATCAACCTGATAAGCATGTGGCTACCCGTCCATGTTGGAAATGAATAAGTAGATTAGGCTGCTAAAGCAGCTCTTAACCTAGACACAAAAGATATTTAACTGCCCTATTGGTATTTTTAGGCCTTCAATCGCGAATAGTATTAAAAAGAATTTGCAAAATACATGGTCTGGAAAAATAAATTTGAAATTCAACCTAACGTAGGTTCAAGTTCAACAATTAGAGCAGACCGCAAAGTTGAAGTTATCCTCTCGCGACTGCGCATAGGCCATACCTGCGTCATTCATAGTTACATTTTACATAAACAAGACCAACCTTATTGGCATTCGTGTGATTAGCGATTTACAGTCAAACAATTTATAAACGAATGCGTGAGAGATTCTATCATGCATCGTCTATCACAAGTGTATTTAGAACCGTTTCTGTTCAATCAATATGTGATTATATACTCAATTTATCTTTATAATAAAATCTGATATACTGTATATAACAAAACATTTGGGTTTTTTCATTTCAAAATATTTTATGAAATCAATCAGATTTAATGGGAATTGAGCAACAGGCCCTCTCCCAGGAGGTACATATCAAACAATAGCAATATAATGAACTATGAATATTTACATACATGCTTTAGGAACATAAGAATTAGATCAGTACCAATGATGATAGGAGACACCGTACATACATACATGCATGCACATAGATACATACATGCATGCGTGCACATATACATACACACCTATATACATGCATAAATAACATGTAAAATATGTTGGTTGATTCTATATATGAATACATTTGTTCACTGTTCATGCCTTTGTTTTACATTTGTAAACTTATTCAACCTTTTCTTATTTCGATTTTGACGTATTCGGTTTCACGAATGTCTACTTTTATAGTGTTGTTTGGCCCTAAATGACTGGCATTGTCGATCGGCCGTAAAACAATACGAAAAAAATTCAAAATCATATCTGCACACCAGTCACGAGCTACGTTTTTCGTATTAGTATTAAAAGAGATACCGACATAATCTAAACAGATGGCAGTAAAGCTCCCTTATTGTTTTTTCAAAAATCATATTTTTCGAGATTAATATTTAAGTTGGTAACTATATTTGTTATCGTTTAATGCCAGGGTGATTTCAGGTAAGCGCTACTTTAGATCTGCCCGATCTTTTATCCGCCTTACAATACGCAATTTAACGACACATCTGCACGATGATCGAGCTAAAGAGTACGATTGCGACGTTGATCTGGTTATATTGTCGAGGAGACCATTTTACATAGATAATTGCCGAGCTGATGTCACGCAAGTTTATTTACACTGACAAAAATTTCGGTTATAATTTAACGCTATTATGTCACGCTTTAAATTTAAGGTCGTAGAGGAAACATCATTGACGAAATAGCTGATGTTAAAACCTCCGTAGCATCAGAACAGCTACCTTGTGCATTTTTCCTGGTTCGCTAGTAGGTGGAAATGATTTCCCGGTATATATTTCTTTAAAATTCTAGGAATAATTTGTAAAAACTGAAAGACGACGAGAGTCTCTCGGTAAATTTCAGCGGTTGAGCATGCTTTCAAAATTGAGGAATGTGAGTAGCCCTTCGAACACTGCTCCGGTAGTGACGCGGTCGAAATTTAAAAAAAAAGCTGCGATTGTTCAGTTTGTCGTCAAAGAAATTTGAATGTGCATCCATGGAGTAAGACATTTTCCAGCATCTCTTTGATGTATTTCATGACAAAATTGATCGCCAATATGTTCCATATATTTAGATATTGAAGCAACTAAGCCATGGTTGTAATTCGAACTATAACTTTTTACACCTTTTAAATCCTTTTATTACTAGTTTAATGTATTATTTTTTGTGAATGCCTATTTAAACGTGTTGTTTGGCCCTAAATCACTCGCATTGTCGGTGGGTCGTGAAACAATAGAAAAACAAAACAAATCGGAATTTGATCTCGCTTCACCGCTAACGGAACCATATTTGTATCAATCAGCCGAAACTCATTTCGTTTTCGCTAATTTATACGCAATGCTGTAGAAGGTGGATATTTAAATATAATGAATTGGTAGGAACTCAAGGTTGCAAGTAGTCGTAGCGATATGTAAAATTGTCTGTAAAGTTTTTGCCAAAAGTAAAAACAAACGTCCATTGATTCTGTGATCTATCTGATGATGAGGAATAAGTATAATTTGCAGAGTTCACCATATTAAAAGTTTGCTTCTTGATCCACAACCTCAGTGTTTATTTTTATTTTCATTATAGACAAGCCCATCATTACTCTAGACAGTTCTACTGCCTACATCAACGAGAGTGTGGACTTTCGCAGGATTTGTAAAGCAGAAAGTAACCCTTCTCCTAGTGTGGCCTGGTATCGTGGAACAACTTTTAAGCAGTCAAACGGGATACTCAGCATCCCCAGGATAGATAGAACAGACGCGGCCAGCTATGTATGTGCTGCAACGGCAGGGTCTACAGCGATTCTAAAATCTACGGAGCGGTTTATGCTTGTCGTCCAATGTGAGTAAAAATAATGATGCTACGATGAAAATGGTGCTGAACCTTTCTGCGAGATCATTTATGCTGATTTTATTTGAGTTTCATCTCTCGTTTGTATCAGGATTTTTTTCTGATACAAATAAAGGTTAAAAACAAGCATTACCCTTTGCATTTGATACACAAAGACATGATATATGTTTTACTGTTATCGCTGTTCATTTCGGTATTTTTTTTCCTGGTTCATTAAGCAATTGAAAACTAGATGTGCATTAACATATATTTTATAAATGAATAACCATATCACAGAGGATTCAGTACGCCCATGATAGTCACAAGTCAAAGTATATTGGACACAGAATTGCTGTTACTGCACATGGCAGCGATGTTAATCGCGTTATCCAAAAGACAACCTGTATCTGTCTGCCCTATGAAGTCGCATCAACGGGTCTCGGGGTATATCATATAAACAAAAATAATATGTGAATCTATCCTAAAGCATTCCAGTGCTACCCTGATAATATGTTTAGATTAAAGATTGTGTCCTACTGTAACAGACCAGATATTTTTTTAGACGGACCTGATGTAAACCTTACAATCACCAACACAACAGAAAACGCAACAAACGTTCGTCTGGTTTGTACAGCTAATGGTGTACCTCCCCAGTACACATACAGGTGGAAACACATGTTAGGATCTACAGTGATTAGAGACACGTTTGACCAGGTGACGAGTTCAGGGTCAGTTAGTACACTGACCATCCCTAGAGTGACCTACGAGGTTATGGGGACATATGTCTGTGAGGTAAACAACGGATATAGGGGTAGAGATGGTCAGATTGCACAGACACGACAAGACTTCCTGTATGTGAGAGGTAACACTATTATGTTTTGTTCTAAAAAGGTTTTCTGGTTTTTGACAACTTACTTTGTTTTCTATTAGATATGAACGCTAAGTCAAATGTATTTTACAATGTTGAACTTAAACTACATTACAATCGAACATAGTTATGATAGGAAAATATAACAGATTGATATAATAACAAAGTCAATACAGCATGTTGTTGACACGAAAAGCCGCCTCGTATTTTTCCGAACAGCATTCTTTTTATGACTATGAACTCATATTTTAGATAACGTAGTCTGTTCGCAATTGGTCGTTTCATCAGTTTTGTTATTATACAGGAATATATCCAAAGTTGTCGTGATCTTTACAGCATAACTAGATTATAAACTTCTTGATCAGTTATTATTTGAAGAGCCGTACCTCTGTCGTCCCTTGAAATATAGCAAAACTGTGTCAATTATTGTCAGATAATTGAATCTTTGTTAAATCATTTTGTAAGATCACATACCCGAAGGTCAAGAGGAATTCAAGTTTGTAAACACGAAGTTCGTGTTTTCTCTGAGAGCAGTGGGGAGGGGCCATTAGGGAGAACAAATGAGAAAATATTGAATGTATTTCTCCTTCTGTATGCAATTTTCGAGATCCCCGCCTTATAACCATGTAAACAATTGCTCAGCATCAAGCGACAAACACAATAATGATAAAAGTATTGACTCGTGGGCCTCGCCCCACCCCTAGGTACTTCATTTCATTTCCCCACCAAATAAGTACATATATAATTGCTAGGTATTAAGATACACACATAATCATTTAATAAGAATTGACTCTTGTGTCTTGCCCGACCCCTAGGGGCTTTATTCCCGAGCAATTGCTTCGAAACTATTGATATCCCAGCCCCATAACCATGTATACCATTGCTGGGCATCAGAAGACGAGCCCAGTCATGATTTTAATATTGACCCTTGGGTATTGGCCCACCACTAATGACTTTATTCCCGAGCAATTACTTTAAAACTGTTCAAATCCCCACCCTATAACAATGTATACATAAATAGATCAATACCTTCATGCTATTGTTTCACATTCTAGAATCACCTTAAGTTGTAACAACTTAAATAGTTCCAATTATGTACTGACGGCGCGTGTGACTAAATCAGAACTGATTCAGAATTGGTAGGGGCCGCGGTACACAAGTGATCAAGGCGTCTGCTATTCTGCTAACACTAGCCCTTCACCACTGGGTTGCGGGTTCGTGACCTACGTGGAATCTGCTTGGAGCAGTCGCAAGGTACTGGCCGTAGGTCTGTGTTTTTTTCTTTGGGAACCCCGGGTGTCCTCAACCAACAAAACCAGGCACGTCCTGAAATGACCATAGCTGTTAATAGGACGTAAAAGACAAACAAACCAAACCAGAGTTGGTACAAATAGAGATAATAGTTAGTCTACCAAAATAATACGGTGTATTTCAAAAATAATACGTTGCCTAGTAAAATAACACGATGCATTCTAAAGATGATATGTTGTCTATTAAAATAAAATGATAGACTCTACGCAAATAATACAAAGAACATTTCTCTCAATCTTAAAATATGATGCTCGTTGATACACATGTTAAGCTTCATTCCAATATAGGTCACAGTAATAAAAAATGACAGATAGTTTAATCACTGTCCGCCAAACAGTCAAAATAAGCCTAAGTTATAAAATATGTTGTGATGATCAGCTGCGCGTTGTGATCTTACTATTCTTTGACTTTTAGGCAGACCACGAGCAATCAGTGTACAGAATACATATGTAACAGACAAAGGCACCTCTCTTGACATCAACATTACTTACATCAGTTTCCCTGAGGCTTTGAACACTTCCATCTTACGAGGAAGCTCTGCTTTACCTCCAAAGGGTGAACTTTCTGTCACGGTCTCGTCCGTTCCAGTGACGGTGCTATTCTTTAACAAGAACGTTTCGATTGACGGTTACATCGTGCAGCTACACTTCAGCACGTTTGAGACTAGACACCAGGGCCGCTATCAGCTGTATGTTTGGAATGAGTATACTTACTATTACGACTTCGAAATAATTATATCAGGTGAGTATACCATTTTAATTTTCAAGTTGTAGTGAAAAAACCAATGAATATGAATACAGTTTGTAAATGCGGGATACCATAACTTTAACACGGTCCTATGCAACAAAAATACGTCATATCTGGACGGTCTTTCATCACCAAAAAGCAATGTGGATATGACTACTCCCTGTATTTCATGTGAGAAATGTTTTGTTTTTAAAAAAAAAAAAGTCGTTTAGTGTGCAACATTACCATCAGATTTCCATCATTATTACAAGTAGGCCACGGTAGAACGTTCCAGATACTAAAAGGTCAGGGTTTAACTTTCAGCAAAATTAAGACCGCGTTATTAAATTACCTTATTAGATTATGTCATCTCCATTTTGTTAGTGATATTCAGTATTGTTCTAACAGGTACAGATGTGTGCGTTTGAATGATCAGCACTATACAATGATGCATTTAGTTTTAGGTTTTGTAAAAATACATGTTTTCTAGAGCTAATATGTAAACTATAATCCCGGTATAAATATTGAGGGCAATTGACATCTTGCAACGAAAGGAACATAATGTGTGGGCACATTATTAGTCGATTTAGTGGTTATATGTGTATGTTGATATTGATGTAAATTGTGTCATAGTTATATCAAAATAAAACATAGAAGACGCACATAATGTCATAATATCATGCAAGATATAAAAAGACAAAAAAGCAGCATGTCACAAACTTGTTTTAAGAAATGATTGTTATATTTGTAAATTTAAAATAATCCTTTCCAGACAAGCCAGATCACCCTACAGGCCTTGTGATTGATCAAATCACGAAAAGCAGTGCCGTCGTATCGTGGACCCCCGGGGAGGACAACGGAAATATTCAAACATTCACATTGACTTGTCAGGAAAACAACGGTGAATTCCACACAAATATCACCCTGAACTATACAATTTCATCATTAACAGTTGAAAATCTCGATATATCAACGGAGTATGACGTAACTGTCTATGCACGCAACGCAATGGGAACAAGTGAATCCATCACTAGTACATTCAATACAATTTCAGGTAAAATTCTAGACATATGACAATAAATATTGTGGGTTTTAAACGGTTCAATGTC
>NW_018408616.1:46703-46870 GCF_002113885.1 Mizuhopecten yessoensis | reverse complement strand
CAGTGATAAAGATAACTCTTATTCTTGTCAGGTTTAACCAGGTCAGTTTTAACTAATTACAGTGAAAATAACCATATCTTCACCTGGCATTCATTTATCGTTGATAGAGTTAATCTCCAATACTTGTTTAAGAACTTCGTGCTCGTGTAATACACTCTATCAAACGA
>NW_018408616.1:8304-45929 GCF_002113885.1 Mizuhopecten yessoensis | reverse complement strand
GAAACTAGCTCTCAGTGCATTACACGTCCTTCAATCGTGTTGATATATTCACGGCGAGAGCGTTCATATTGACTGCCTGGACATGCAATTAAGAAAATCATTTGTAGAGTGATCAACTAATGTAATTGTTACGGAATATCTGTTGCAGTATAACATAAGGTTAAGTAGAGGAAGATAGTGTATTATTGCGCATAATACAGAGGGGAACACAGAATATACATGCAGTGATATTCGATGATTTTCGCTTCAAAAGGATAGAAAAAAAGAAGATATTTTTCTTTCGCGGATTAGATAACAGGGTTTATTTTGCAGATGTTAATTTTCAAAGTGCATGTATCTGTTTCAAGAAGTGGTTGAGAAAAACGACAACCTTTAATTTGAAACAGTTTAGCTGGATTAAAAAATTACTCGATTTTCTGATATGTTAGGACAGTTTTAGTTAAAGCCTTAAGGTGTAATTCAAAATCCGGTTGCTTGTTCGTGTCGTTACTGTTCGCTTATGTATGTGAAAGATGAAAGGATCAATTCAAAATAACCAATTCGCACACCCTTATATATAATTATTATATTCATTACTTGAAAATGATAGGGGGAAAATAAGATATGTTTTATTCACGGATCAGATAACGGAGGCACGGTAGTCTTGTTGTAGGACGCCGGACTCATGACCGAAGGGTTGTGAGCTCGACTCACGTCACGGCACTGTGTTGTATCTCTGAGCAAGATACTTACCCCGCTTGTTCCGGTCTACGCAGCTGTAAATGAGTACATGGTTCGTTAGTGCTAGAATTGTAGAATGCTAGCTGTGAGCGCCGAATTGGCAGCAACGGCTGTATGCTCCCCAGGGAGTTGATAAATATATTGGCTGGTTTCAAAGGCCCTATAACCACAGATAAAAATTTGTGAACCGCTTTGAGACGACCTACGAACTAGGATGTGATAAAGCGGCACATAAGAACCTCGAATTATTATTATTATTATTATTATTATTGTTATAACTGGATTTATTTTGCAGATGCGAGTTTATCGAAATTAATTGATTTATTTCAAGAAAGATGATGATAAAATTGGAAACTTTTGGAGGAAACATATATACAGTATAGCCGGATTATTAAATTATGCCGATGTTATGTTTTGCACATGTTTCCTGGATGCCTTGATTTGTAATTTAAAATCCGGTTGCGCGCCGTGAAAAGAAAACAACTTATAATAGGTGATGTTTTTCGGGCAGAAAACAACACATTTTTACATCGTTATGATTTTTGAAATAAATGTTAACGTTACGCGTTAGAAGTAAGTTTCTTATCTTTTTTTTCTGATTAAGATCGTTTAAAGTTTATTTCATTATTTACACAATACTCATTTCGCACAACCTAACTTATCATTATTAGTCATTATGCAAAAACACGAAAACCGATAACTACCACACCAAATTGTTTCATCGTTGTTACGAATAAAGGAATCTCGTTATTACAAATTAAGCTATGGCGTTATTACAAGTTATGGTTATCAAGTATAGGTCCCATATCTGTACATGTTTAGATCCCAGTTCAATAAAAGTGTAAGTCCCCCTGTCAATACAAGATGACGATTAGTACGCACGTGGGACCCCGCTAGCTGATGAGGACAAGCATACTTTAATTTGATTGCATTCCTGCGTAAGTATGCAATTAATCGAATCCCAGACGTCTTAATGAAATGTAAGTGTACCAACATATTCAAACTTAAAATAGGTCATGTCAGTCTTGATAATGTTTTGAAGAATGTTATAAGGTGATGATAGTTTGTACGGACGAGCTATCGTACAATGATGATTTTCTTTGCATCCAAACGGGATCCTTTTAAGTACACAGCACGAATTTAGCCTCATTCTCTATAACGAGATAACGAAAAGACCACGATAACGTGTTCTAGGTGGATATCTTAAATCGTGATAAAGAGCTAACGTAAATCTAAATAAAAACATACACTTTCATATCCTGCCTACGTTATGCATACACACATGCACGAATACACAACATACATGGCGGCACGCCCTTAAATTACCGTAGCAGTTGATAGGACTTTGAACCCTATCAACCAAAACCAAACATCATTAACAACAACAAAATCGAAAGAAAATCAAATGTGTTTGTGCAATTTTTTTTATATTATATATGTTAGTTACTTCTAGTAAGTGTTTCAGTTGTTTGTGGTGTTATTGTATTATATATATATATATTGTATGTATTCAACATCATAACATGCTAACGGACAATATTACGATGTTCTTTACGACCATGGGTTTTGGGTATCATCATGTTCTTGTTGAGAAGTTTTTTCCTTGTGTGATATTAACGTTTATATTTTTATTGGTATTGTAACTAAGGTCATCAGTGTTTCAATGAATCTCCTAGGGGTCTAACCAGGGACCTCTAGTTTACTAGCTTGACGCTCTACCACATGAGCTAAATAGGAGGCGGTAGGAAAGCGGCTAGTATTTGACCAGGGTGACATACTCCCGCTCCCGGTAAAACAAATCTAGTACCGAGTTGTTTTACTAAAGATCACAATGATTCTTGTAACAGTATCTCTTATTGTCAGTATTTCTCGGGCCCCTCGTCGGGCGGCAGTATAACAGAGCACATGAGTTCAATACCTCAGCGAGGGGTCACTCCCAGAATCTCCGGTTAACTAATCTGACATTCACCAAATGCGCTAAAGAGAAACGCTTCCTAGCCATGTCGGTAGGAAACAGCTAGTGTTTAACCAGGGTAACATAATACTCATTAATTTGCTTTATTGACTTGTTGTCACTATTGCGGTTCATGCTTTGATGGTGTGCCTTTATTCTTGATTAGATATAGTTTTACATGTCGTGAATAAAACAGAAAAAGCTTAACCCTCCGCAGTACCTGGTCCCATTTTACTTGTACATAGTTAATCTTCGTAATTCGTTGTTCTTTGTTTTGATGCTTTACTTTCACATTCATTATTGTTGGCTACAACATTATACGCTCATTTGTTCACGGATAAATAAATGCATTGATGTATGGATATGGCGTTTCGAGTCCTGATAATTTCTGAGCGTAATTTTGCTAATTAAAAAATGAGAAAACGATGTAGTTGTTGATAACCATAAAACGCAATGTCACTTAGAAGTTTTTCGATTGCATGATATGATATAGTATGTTAGCAGAATAACGTTGCAAAATCCATATGGATGCGCATCGGAATCTTATTGGGTTTGGTTGAAGGAAATCAATGTATAAGCAAGAAATAATTTGTATTTATTCGGTGTCGTGTTATACTTTATTTCATTTATTTTGGTCAGATTTGTTTAGTTTTTACCCTTTTATTTTATTCTGAATGTACATAAGTTGATATTTAAGTAATCAAAACAATATATTTTATTTATTAAAGGACAGTTCATCCCGGTATTATATGATGTTAGTCGCTATGCAAATATGTATCCGTAATCTCTTTATCACATTTTATATTTTAGTTACAATGTCATTCATTCATAAAATTGTTACACTCTGCAGGTTCGAGGAAAGAATAAATCTGCTTTATCTCACTGCATGTTGTACTAAGCAACTACTGTGGGACCCCCTGCAGATTAAGGGGTTTCTTTAGTATATTTTTCATCAAAAATAATCAGCCGCACCAATTGGAATATTTTGGGAGTTAGAATTTATTCTGTCCTCCTTACTCTTTCTTTCAGTCTTTTATCCCTAGGCACACGTCGTCGTATGACATTGGCTCTTACGAGGAAGTTTAACCCTAAACAAACATAAAGTTGTCATTAGAAACTATTTCCAAGAACATCGCAATGGCGGGGGGAGTTTTGAATTTGGTGGAGGGCAGTGTGTCTAAAATAATGTATCACGTTTTTATTATCAGAAACATTAAGCTTGATGCTTTGGTAATCGTATTACCTACGATAATTTCTAATGTTATGTATATCATTGGGTCCTTTTGCAGTTAAATTATGAGTCACCATAGCCACTTTTAATATTCCAAATGACATTGTCTTTTACCTTTAACTTTGTTGGGTGCTTTTATTTTGAATTTGTTTTGGGTCAGCCGTTTGTTGGCCTTAGTGACCTATCCTGTGTTGATGACATAACAATTATTACTGATGTTTAAATGTACGTGTACAGTACGTGTTAGATATTCGGATAGTTCACGTTTGGTACGTTTCAATAAGGATAACAGTGGTACCCATTAGGGTCTTGGTAGTCTGACTATTCATATATCTTTTCTTTCGACAATGCCACCTTACCTAACAAGAACATTATCTCTTTACAGTTTTATGGATTTTGTTGCGACATAATTTACTCAGATCAAAACTAACTTATAGTTTAAAGTTAAATCGCTATTAATATATAGATTTCACTGATATTGGTCATTAGAGTAACATAGATTGTTAAGTTTCTTCACTTTAAATACGGTAAAACTGAGATCTGCAGAGAAAAAAAACAACCGCCAAATTCTTATAAACTTTCGTAAATAAAAAGAAAGAAAGAAAACAAACCTAATTGCTACAATTATAAAAAATATAATCATATTTATTGCGTGTCCATCCCAATGTGTATATAGTCATCGTCATGTATAAAGAATATTATTTATCATGTTTATATGAATTATACAGGTCCGCACACGTTAAAAACCTTTATTTAATGGCAATCCTGCCCTAGATTAGCGATCGCGTTATATTTGTAAAGTATTTGTATGGCTAACACACGCTTGTCATGCACTGTGGTAAAAATGCTTAAATATACAAAAACAAATCACAATAGGCGAAATGTTTGGTTTTAATCTAAGCATATTTTTGGTTTTATAAAGACAACTCAGCAGACTTATCTCGTACAATAGAACAAAAACGTGCACGATTCTGTCCAAACATGGGGCTGGTTTAACATATATCAAAAGTAAAATAGTTTTATCGGAATGAAGTAAAAGAAAAAAGCAAATATCAAGATATTTGCATACAGTGTTTTGGAAATCCGTTCCTGATGATATATTGTCATGAATTGGTGGTCAAAATGGACCAATATTAAATGAGGAGGGTAGATTAGACATAATGAGTATATCATGTTAAATAGTATCTCACATATTGTGTATTCATTTTTGTTATGATTTTGCATACCTGAATTTACATTACCATGTCCTTGTTCACGTTTATTAATTGCATGACTTCACATTAACAAATGTTCTTTTCATAACAATATTGTATTAAACGCTTACATACTTTTATTTTGTTTTTGTTTCTTCCTTGGTGAACTCGAGTGTGCTTGTGTCGTAAACATGAAATAAGACATCTCAAATATACTTAGCATCTACAAAACGGCGGTAATGGTTTGGCTGAAATAAATATATCCATCCGTGTCGGAAAAAAACAACGCTGCTACAAGATGGAATATCGCAAACTAAGTATTGGGAACTGTTTTATTCTTATGATACTACATGTATAATGTATCATTTAGTCTCAAATGATTGTTGCACAACGGAAGGGCGTGCCAAAACTTTTTGGGAAGGAAGGGCGGAGCAAACAAATATGATATTGATGAATTCCATCTTTTAAAAGACGTCTCCAAAGGAACTACCCAAATTACAGCCGTAGTTGGTCTGAAACATAACTTGGTCAAGGTGTTCATTTTGTGTGAATTAATTTCGTTGCCGAAGAACATTTGATAGTTTCAACTTCAAAAGACCACTTTTCCTGTAACAGATTAATATCATATTTAGAATAAAGCATAACCAGGGCAAGATGTTCATTTTTTTCTATAAAAACAAATATATATATTGTTCACCCCCTAGGTAAGAGAGTAGGCCTAAATTACGAGTTTGGAGCAATTTTATTTCAAAATGCGAATCTTTCTTAATTATGACATATCCATCTAAAGAAATGCCAGCACAAGCTGATCATGTTTTGTATAAATGAAAATGATCAATCAGAGGCCAGATAAATTTGTCCCTGATAGAGGAATTCGGGTTGTTGAACTGTGTTATTTAAAAAAGATTAAGATCCGAATAGTATCACTTAATGTACACGGAGTGTGCTCCAAGAGATGAATTTATACATGGATCAAGGGTCCAGCCCTAACTCAAGAGTTTTAGTCCCAGTCATTTCTTAGGAATATTTGAAATGTATTCCCTATTACCATAGAAGCAATTGCTAGGCGTGGTGTGACCAATTTGCTTATGCTTCCAGGATTGTCTCGGATGTCTAGAACCATCTCTTGAGCGCTAAACAAGACAAAAGGAACACCCGTGCCTATTGTTTTTGTTCGCCCATGAGGATAAGTCTTTGTTCCAAGTTATACATGATGATATTGTTTTGCTAAATTAAACACTGACATGATGTTTAAACATATGTTATCTAAATGGTAGGTGATATGGTATATTGTCGTGCCGAAACATACGGCAGTAAATACAAGCGAATAATTGTACTCGAAAGTCAATATCCAAGCAAATGCTTTCATTATCTTGTCAGGACATCCGCTTAAAGCTTTTATTAGGTAATCTGAGACAAAGTTTCAAGTGACCTATTGCGATCGCCTTTTGTCCGGCGTCGTCCGTCGTCCATTGTCCGTCGTGCGTCCGTAAACAATTTACATTTTCGACTTCTTCTCCAAAACCACTGAACCAATTTCAATGAATTTTGCAGAAACCTTCCATGGCCAAAAGTCAACAAAAAGTGTGGCCGGTTTGGTCCCAAGCCCCCAGGGGCCTGAGGGTGAGGGGCGGAGCCATAAAGGGTCAAATTGACAAAAATTTCAAAAATCTTCTTCTCAAGCCCCAGATATGGTAGAATCGACTACTCTTCATAGATGGAAGGTTCTTAACGTGCTTTACCAAAATTGTAAATTTCATGACCCTTGGGTCTCACGTTTCCCCCTGGGGAGGGGGTAAATTTTACTATAGTTTATATAGGGAAATCACATTTTGGACTTACATTTGTTTAATTTCTATTGGAAGTAATTCAATTTGGGTTAGCATTATCAGTATTAGGTAGCAGTTTGATGGTATGCACATATATGAGCCCTGACTGACCACCAGGGGCTGATGGGTGGGGCCAAAAAGGGTAAAATTGACTGATATTTCAAAAATCTTCTTCTCAAGACCAAGATATGGTAGAATCAAATACTCTTCATAGATGGAAGGTTCTTAACGTGCTTTACCAACATTGTGAATTTCATGACCCCGGGGTCTCACGTTTCCCCCTGGGGAGGGGATAACCTTTACTATAGTTTATATAGGATAATCACATTTTGGACCAACATTTGTTTAATTTCCATTGGAAGTAATTCAATTTGGGTTAGCATTATCAGTATTGGGTAGCAGTTTGATGGTATGCACATAACAGCCCTGACTGACCCCCCAGGGGCTGATGGGTGGGGCCAAAAAGGGTTGAATTGACTGAAATTTCAAAAATCTTCTTCTCAAAGACCCAGATATGGTAGAATCAAACACTCTTCATAGATGGAAGGGTCTTAAGGTTTATGACCCTAGGGTCTCACGTTTACCCCCTGGGGAAGGAGGGGGCAAAATTTAGTATGGTTTATAATGGCAAATGATACTTTGAATATTACATGTTAATAACTTGATTGGAATTATAACCCTGATTTGACAATTTGATACTTAGCCCCAAGGGCTGTAGGGTGGGGCCCAAAGGAGTCAGTGTGCTACAATTTCTTCATTTTCCTTGTTTAGAATCAGAGGTGCTAGTTTCAAATACTTTTTAATCTTAAATATGTATGCTAGATATTGAATAAGGTGGTTTTATTGTTTTTTGTCACTTTGAATAATATTTCTCTTCGTGTTAAAAACAAAATCAACTCTCTGTATAAATATATCAGGTGACCGTTAAGGCCCATGGGCCTCTTGTTGTTATATCAACACGTTGACCTTTTGTTTCAATCTGTATGCTTTTCGGACGTTGTGAAGTCATGGAGGAAGTATAATGTGTTCAGATATAAATATATATTTGTCTGGCTAGCGAAATAACAAGGCCCTGTGAAGGAGAAAATAACTTATATTTTATCACAACTCTACAAACGAATCATGACATTCGATATTTATTAGAATAAGAGAATTACAGAACCTATCTTTCGCATTATGTTGTCAGTTATGTGGTCGGGAAGGCATTGAGAAGTAGATAGTATATCCCGCTGTCTAATATCAATGTGAAACATCATAAATATATCCGAAAATAGCGTTAAATCAAGGAAATAGAAACTCGCACATTACAGGAAAGGTTCTGAGTAACCACAGGAGACGAACACAAGCTTTGATGTTCTATAGTTGTTTTTTCCGGGGACTTCATGATTTGAAACATGTTTTGCATGATACCAACGTGCAAAAATATTTATAAATCCAATTATATTTAGAATGTACTGAACTCTAATTCCGTGTAAAAGTACTTCAAATGTTGGAAAAGGATTTCCCCATATATGTACATTTATTTCCTACAACGGCTTGACATAAAGCTCAAGGTCACAGGGATCAAACCTGGTAAGAACATTCAGCCATAAATGCCTAGGGTGATGATAATTTGCCAGTCTCGTGCTGGGAGGAGGAGCTATCAAGTTTGATCTTGTGAATGACTTTGATCGCTTTCAAGTCACCTGGTCAAATGGGTATAAACTTAAAATGACTTTTTCTCAATAAACAAATATACCAAATGATGAAACTGGTCCAGTACATTGGTGTGACTGGATATTGAATGTGGATTTTAAGGAAACTATGTACCAATCCAGCATAGACAAGATGGCTATCAAGTGGTGTTGAACTTGTAAGACTTTCAAGGTCATAGGGGTCAAATCTGATTTAATCGTTTAACATGTTCTATTGAATGTCAAAGGTTATGATTTTTGCCCGAAACATTATTTCCGCTTACTTTAACATTTCATATTTGAGAATTTCTTTCATTCAGGAAAAAAGGGGGTTATTCTATGTATGAAAAACTATGTGCACTGGAACAGGGATCCTTAAGGAAGCACATGAATCGAAGATGGTTGTTAAGTACTCTGGGTGGTGGAGGCGGCAAATGGTCGATTACAAATTAGGAATGCGTCGGGAAATGTCATAACTAACAATCAGAACCTTTACACAGGTGACGTTGTCAATATTGTCAAAGTTTATGCGCACTGGAACATCTGTCAACCATTACCTGGCCCAGTTTTCACTGAATATGATGTAATTGCACACAGGAAGTCACCAATAAAACGTATCAACTGTTCACAACCATCTTAAAACTTCATAATTTGAGAGGGCCGAGGTGATAAAGGGTTGATCCTTATCTGACTCGGAGCATCCGGAACAAATGTTATAACTCAATATAGTGTATTGGAATGTGTGTTGTGATATTAACTTTGTTATCTTAAGATAATAATTCATTAAAACGATCATGAGATGATTGATGACAATGATATAAATTGACATCTTCATTTGAAATCATCCATCTTTTCACAACTTACTTAACCTGGTAAAGTCTCCGTTGTCATTTTCAAAGGATTTAACTTACTCATAAGGCAAAACACGTCAGTTTATAAATAAATTGAATATTGGTGAAACAACTTGAAATTGTTTTACAGTACTAATTGAGTTTCTGTATATCATTTCATACTTAACTAAATGTCAATATATGTAATATGCTTAGTTTAAAACAGACAGAATACACACATGAATAAAGGTCTAAATACACATGCATTGATCAGCTTCCTTGAAAAACGACAATATCTGAATCATGTAAATCGCTAATTTCCGTCCATATTACTGCAGCTGTGGATAATTGAAGTAATAATGCAAAAAGGATGACATGAGAACAATGCTCTTTTCACTTGAACTCTGACTATTGTGTAAAGTACGTATTTCCGTCCGTGTTTTGTACTGTTATTGTAAGTGATATGAAACATTGTGCGGACAGCTTTGCGGTCTCATCACTTTTGTTACATAGACAGCATGTAACTTTCATATACACAGAATTGTAAGGCAGGATATAACGAATGAAAAAGTCGGTAGAAATGGATGTAAGCTTTAGTCAAAGCCATAAATAAAAATATCGAATATACAAGCGCATGATTTAAACCCATTGATGTTTGACTTGTGAACTCTGAACAGAGGAAAGTAGAAAGTGGTCAGTTTTGCTTGAATATTAAATAATGGAGGATTACAATAAATAAAAAAATCGGTTGCCTGATGACAAGGTAATAACATGTTATGAATAAACATACACAGTATTGAAGCCATGTTGTGGTTTTATTGATTTGTGTCATATGACGCTGTACGTACATTACTGTAAGGTTATTTGTTACCTCGAATACAATAAAGAGAACATATTATAAATGGTCAATATATATTTTGTACACGACTTTATCTTATCGCCTGCGAAGATATCATTTGTTTATCTTCACTGCGTTTTTATCAAATTAATCATTTCAGATTTTCACTGGTTAAAATGGAATAAATAATATAAATTTACTGGCACATGCATATCAATACATTGATGATTATAGTCGTGCTGTTCAATAACGGTAACAACAATAGATCCAAGAGGCATATTTGCGTTCACTAACCTACCTTCTTCTTAATTTCTATTGTAAGTTAGATCTTTTATTATCTGTTTGATCGAGTCATGTAAACAGTAAATGCACCCTGGGGTAACTTCTGTGAATGAAATTAAATCTTCAAGGTAGATTTGTCGTTTCCCATATTTACCAGTAAAGTAATTAAGGTGAAAAAAATAGAACCGATATTCCCAATATGAGACAGATATGTAAAACACTGGCAAACAGTGCTAATAATCTTCAAGTGTCAAAATCTGAGATGACCACCCGTGGCCATCATGTTTTTGCAATCGATCTCACAATAATACATGAACAATTATAGATCGATTGAAAACACGATATGAAATTTGAGATATATCTGTCATGCACTTTTTGAGAAATAGCTATAACAAATGTTCATTCTCAAAATCAATGATGGCCTTCAGTCAGTTTTGTTCATTTTGTAATCAGTCTCAATATGAAACATGCACAAGTTGAGACTAATGGGAACCTTCATATGAAATCTGAGAAAGATCTGTCAAGCACGTTTTGAGAAATAACAAAAGCAGTCTTTGACTCTCGAAATTACAGATGACTACCTTGCAACCATCTTGTTTTTAAGATAACTCTAAAATAAAAAAAACATCCACGATGAATTAACCCCCATGTGAGATTTGGTAAAGATACAGTGCAATCCAAATGTACACGAGAATAAAACATCCTATGCTAATATGCAAATTGAAGACGCATTTTGTGACTGCTTTGCTCGTAATTCAGGCATGTATGCTCGTATGGGGTAATTCTGACGATCACTTTTATTTTATACGGTAAGATACAAATAGTAATAGTTGTTTACAATAAATATCGCCTTAATGGAATGTACCCTTCACAGTGATACGCTGACCTACAGGCTGGCATTAACATGGTATGTATTCCGATGCTGCTGTCTATAATAGTTTCTAAAACTTCTCAAAGGGTTATCAAATACAATTTAAAGTTTGGACCTAAACGAAAAACGCATTTCCGTTTCAAGAGCTAACTAACAAAGCATTGGTAATGTCAGTTTTTTGACGTTGATAAGGTAAAGTTACAGACTTTCGTTAGGGAGAGTTCCCCGCAATACTTGTGCAGTAAAGGGCCTTTAAACCGTTATTTTTTCCCTCTGTATGTTTGCAAAGACATAAATATTATAGGTTGCAAGTCTCTTTTTAAGAGGCTAGAGAATTTCAAAACATTCGATTCAAAGTTGCCGAAATTATAAAATGATAACCAACATGCCTAGCAAGACGGTGCTGACATTCCCTGATATAGAAAAGTGGAATTAATGTCTTAAATATCACTGGCAGCAGTGCTTTGGTTTCCCTGGTACAGTATATAATCGTGACGTGTAATGCATTACTTAATTATCACTTGCAGTAGTGCTTAGGTTTCCTGCTTTATAATCGAGAAGTGGAATAAATTACTTATATTATAACTGCCATCCCCTATCTTTTAACATTTGCCTAAAAGGCTCTGAGTAATTTGTTCATGTGCACCTGCTTGATCCTGTTTTGTTTCGTATGCCGTGAATGCGTGTACATAAACACACTACGACTTTATTACTGTATAACATGGATATTTTGTTGTGTATATATTTTTGCGATTGACGGTTGCTGATGAACTGCTGATATAGCAATGGAAAAAAGACTGATTACTGATAACTTTGTGCACTCATACATCGATCAATAAAATAGTCCGTAAATTTATTAACTTCCAAGTAAGGTAAAAACTAAAATTTTATGATTTAAACTTCTGTAATTCAATGATATGTCGCGCCTATTCATTTTATGCCGTGGTGCGGCGTCCGTCGTCAATATTTTACTTTAAACAACTTCTTCTTAATACCCGCAAGGCCTAGGGTGATGATATTTGGCCAGAAGAAAACTGGGATAAAGGGCTACAAAGCTTGTACAAATAAATGACCTTCATCTATTTTCAAGGTCACAGGGATCAAATATGTTTAAAACTATAAAAAAAAACTTCTTCTGAATAACCAAAACGCCCAGGGTGATGATATTTGGCCAGTAGCATGCGGGGATAAAGGGCTACCAAGTTTGATCAAATGAATGGCCTTCATCTATTTTCAAGGTCACATGGGTCAATTTCTTTAAATATCTTTATACAGCTTCCTCTGAATAACTAAGAGGCCCTAGGAAAATGATATTTGGCAAGTAAAATGCTGGGATAAAGGGCTACCAAGTTTGTTCAAATGATAACCATTAATTTTATTCAAGGTCACAGGGGTCAAATATGTTAAAAACCTTCTTCTCAATAACCAAAAGGCCTAGGATGATGCTATTTGGCCAGTAGCATGCTGGGATGAAGGTCTACCAAGTTTATTCAAATGAATGACCTTGACACATATCCAAGGTCACAATGATGAAATGTGTTTAAAACATTTAAACAACCTCTTCTCAATAACCACAAGTCCTATGATTATGATATTTGGCCAGTATCATGCTGGGATGAAGGGCAACCAAGTTTGTTCAAATGAATGACTTTGACAAATATTCAAGGTCACAGGGTTCAAATATGTTTAAAACCTTGAAATAATTTTTTCTGAATAATCAAGAGGCCTAGGATTATGATATTTGGCAAGTAGCATGCTGGGATAAAGGTCTACCAAGTTTGTTCAAATGAATGACCTTTATTTATATTTAAGGTTACAGGGGTCAAATATGTTAAAAACCTTTAAACAACTTCTTCTTAATAACCAAAAGGCCTAAGAGGATTTTATTTGGCCAGTGTTATGCTGTGATGAAGGGCTACCGAGTTTGTTCAAATAAATGACTTTGACAAATATTCAAGGTCACAGGGGTCAAATATGTTTGAAACCTTTGTATAACTTCTAAATAACTAAGAGGCCTAGGGTTATGATATTTGGCAAGTAACATGCTGGGATGAAGGCTACCAAGTTTGTTCAAGTGAATGACCTTAACTCATATTCAAGGTCACAGGGGTCAAATATGTTTAAAACCTTGATACAACCTCTTCTTATTAACCAAGAGGCCTAGGGTTATGATATTTGGCAAGTAGCATGCTAGGATAAAGGGCTACCAATTTTGTTCAAATGAATTACCTTGAAGTATATCCATGGTCACAGGGGTCAAATATGTTTAAAAAAAAAACTTTAAACGACTTCTCAATTAGCAAAAGGCCAAGGGTGATGATATTTGGCCATTTACAGTCTGGAAAGAAGGGCTACCAAGTTTGTTAAAATGTATGACCTTCGCCCTTATTCAAGGTCACAGTGGTCATATGTTTAAATCTTTTAATATGTTTTTATGAATCAAACGCTGATATTCTGCCTCTAGCTGTATTTTAGTCCAAGTTTAAGATTACAAGTGTGAGATTAATACCAGATGAGCGATTCAGGCCCATTGGGCCTCTCGTTACAAATGCAGTTTGCTTACCTCATGTATGAAGACTAATTAAATCTTCCCCTACTTTGAGGATGTGACAAGAAAAATCTGTATTACCACATATTCGCCTCATTAAAAAGTTTATAACCGATCATTAATGTACGGTATATAAAGGTGCTTCATTGTGTTGCCAAATAAAGCATTGAAAAATGTAATATATAAGATATATTCACATGTGGCCGTTGTCAATGTTCCTACTACATTACAGCTGAGCATATGACATCACTACACATACTTCAGTTCAGCGGAAGTAATTAACTTCAAGGACTTGTGAAACAAGGAGGTAGTTGAGGAGTCAAGTGTTATGTTGTCGTATAGATCGAGTGCAGGGTGATTATATAGGTCTTGTACTTCATGTGACGTTAGTTACATGTGTATTGAATGTACGAGTACACATACAGCGTTTCATGTTTCAGTAGAGCATTTTCAAATAGNTAAATTACTAAAAACAACATGATATCGTCAAGATTTCCCAAGGTTAAATTTATTCTCTCAGTCAGTGTATAGTCTTTGCATTGATATTGATTAAATTGTATAGTACATGCAACACTAGTTATTAGTCTAGTGAATGTTAAAGAAACATCATCATTCAATGAGTTATTACCAAATTAAATTATAAGATTAGCACTGTCTTACTTTCTAGATTTCGTTATAAATTTCGTAATTTCATAAAGAGTTTCGCAGGCACATTTCACTTTTGCCGAACCATTTCTACCCCGTTACAAAAATGTCCACACATGAAAGCTCTCACTCTCGGGTTTAAACTAAACCTCAGCATACAAAATTACCATATAGGCATTTATATACATCACCTCCATACACAAGAAATAAGACCCAGAACAGCGACGCGAGAGGGACATGCCAGCTAATGACAACCCATCCACTTCCAAATATCGTGGTTTGGGTATACATAACATTGTTGAATAAACTAATGTAGAAATATTTGATAACAAATAATAGTTCTCTGTGAATTAGTTATTCCTCGGTCCTTTATTGCAACAAGCACTTGGTTTATTACTTTTAAAATTTCTCAAAGATTACCTTTTATTTTCCAAAATTTCTATAAACTATATTAGATAGTTCTTTCCCCAAAATACTACTAACAAGCGCACCAATAAAATACTACTCAGTGAATAGCTTTTACGCATGACGTGTAGGTGGAAACTCTTATCTATTATTAGTATATCAAGCACAGGTAACAGCAGACGGTTACACAGATATGGACCCGGTATATTTACTACAGTAAGGGGCTACACAGACCAGGAAGTTTGTAAACAATAGTACGGAACACACATACATATGTTAAGAAACATGTCTGACATTTATAGACGTAAGCTGCATGCATGGGTATCTCCCTGTAAAATGAAGATATTGATCTTACTACTGACAATCCACTAATCAACAGGTTAGTAACGATTGTACTGTATTTGTAACTATATAAAGTTTGTGTCGTACACATGAACGAGTGTCAGTGTAAACATTTACAGTTTGAACTATATGTTTATAATGGGGGATTCCTGCCTGAGAATGCATTATTAAGTTCGTAAGCGACTTGGTTCTGATCCTTCGTTAACCCTTTCACCCCTGTACACCGTAATATACTCATTCATATCAATGCATGGTACAGTCTACTAATGTTACATAGGGGTAAAACGAGTAAGAGGCGATGGGATAAAATCAGTATATCTTGCATCCCTACATGATGATATGCTTGGGTGGTCGGACTGCTTGGTAAATAACGCACTCAAATTTCACCAAGGCGGATAGAGTTCGATACACCGAGCAGAGGTAAAAAAGTATGAGGTCGCCTGCCCGANGTACAGAACATAATGAAAAGTAATACTTAAGATCAATATTTAGCTCATTGAAAAAATCACAGACAAAAATTGATCAACAATATATACTGGGCGATACGGTATTATTTTTAATCTACCTAGCTCGTAATATTTTAAATTTGACCACAACGTCGTGTTGAAAAGTACAGGATAAAACGTCGCACAATCCAAATTTAAGCCTCATTAAACAAATGTGTATTGCGTGATTATCCCTTTCACCACTGTAGACCATAATAAACCTATCCAGATCAAGGCTTTGTAGGGTTAATTAATTACATAGGGGTGAAAAGGTTAAATATTTAAATAAAAGTGTCAAAAGGTGCCCTGAAGGATCCCCGTAACACTGCGAGGAATATAAATACGTTCTGGACACAAAATGACCGGCGTGACTGCAGCTTTAATAAATTATTTCTGAAAAGAAATCATACCTTGTGGGACGTTAATGAAAGAATAGTGCAGGCGAAAAAGGGTAAAATATAACCTACAACAGTGTTTTAAGAGTAAAATTTCAGTAAGATAGACCTGGAGTATAATCCTGGACATCATACTGTTATACTATCGCCATCGTCTCGAAGGTTGATGACTAGCAAAGCTACAGTTAACACTCTTTTTTATCATGGCACTTTCCTTACAGGTAAGCCAGGGTGAGTAGCTCGCCAAACCTTGCTACATTTAACGGTGTTGGGTGACTTCTATCTTCACCTGAAGTATAAATTGCAAAGGTTTAAATGCGTTCATGTTAAAATGATACCGGTATGTAAAGGCAACACTAATTGTTATTTTACGTCACATATTAAAAACAAAAATAACCATTACCACTACAGAGCTACGCTTGCGAAATGAACGTAATTCGAACACATGTGATTGCATATACAAAATTTAATAAATGATACAGTATGCTAAAACTAAATGAAACTGCAAATACCAAAGGTACACAGACTGAGCATTAGTAGCCACAGATAAGTATTATTATTACACATCTATCTCTAATTGAGGGTTAAAGCGCTATAAGTATATCTGCCTATAGACGCTTGATTAATTTTAAACATATATAATATATTTGGGGGAAAATATATGTATGGGTATATTATTGTAATTGTGGTTGAATATAAGAGACTTCGCCTCGATCAATATTGCTTTTTCCTGGTTCATATCACATCATATTTACCTGCACGAAAGTCCATAATTGTATAATTTATAAGATATCTCATTAAGAAAAATAGCTTGGATATCTATAACATAAATTATATCATTTTTTGGTTTGTCTTTTTTATTAAACAAGATATCTCATATAATAATATGAAATACAGAATAGACATCTCTCCTTGATAAAATGTTCAATTATCCTGCCATTATATCTCATGATAAAAATGACAATAGCCTGACAAAAAAAAGTGAATCGAACCGGTAAATAACCTGATAATGACGATAGTCAGATAATTAGCATCATACACCATTCCTTTTAACTAAATATAAACATGTTAATTTGTATCAATAACCACTACTTAAAACTATTGCATACCAGGCAGAGTGATTACTGTAATTTTATTTAATTTATGGGGATTTTATTTCCGTAGGTCTTTTTACCTACCAACGGGTTTTTTCACATGGATGTCATTTTCCGAATTTGTGGTATTCCACTAATACACTTACAAAACAAGACACTTGAATAAGGAATTGCTTCTCCGACAACACCCTCATGTCTACATTAACTTTCTTCAGGATCGGGAAGATCATGAATAAGAATTGGTCAACTTCCAGTTTTCAAATTCTAAGCATTGTTTTGTGTATACAGTAACAATATGTGTATCATTCTCCAGTTTGATGTTTCCAGAAATGGTATATGCACCCTTATCACTTTCCAAAAAGCTTTCAGTTTAAAATGCAACAAAGAAAGGTTTATTAATAATTTCATTTCCTTGATGTTTTTCTTCGAATTTGTATCCCCCCATTTTTTTATATATTTTTTTAAATCCAAGCATTTTTAAGCACCATTTAAATATCTTGCGTGATAACATCAGTAAAGGTATAAATCCTGCAAAATTTTACCAACAAAAACGTGTTCCTTACTCTGTGTTTAAAAAAATGTGAATACATTACTTTCCATGTGAAACAGTTGCTGTAACATTAAGCGGGTCCTCTGAGTACGCTGTCCCCGGGAATGACTTTACCCTGACGTGTGACGTACCAGATGAGGCCAACAGTGTCCAGCTGTACCGTCGTCCTGACGTGTTTTTACCAGTAGGTAGTTTACAAGTAGCTCTCGGACAATGCTACAACACCTTAACAACACCCGTCCAATGTGGCCCAAATGTCTGCTCATGTATTGCCAACTCGACTCTCTATGGTACAGTGTTCCAGTGGGTCATACAGCCACGGACAGGGGACCATGGATCTGTGTGGTTTTGTCGTCGTACCAACCCAAATCTACCTGTCAGTGTTGAAGAGAGCCCCGACTACACACTTAATGTTGCGGGTACGTGTTAATTATGTGAAATAGCTTTGCCTCTTACAATTACTTACCAGTTAGCATATGTTTTTATTATTATAAACACCCAATGTAACATAACACATGTATTAATATCGGTTCATGATATAATATCACATTATTAGGTGTACATACAAATATAAACTGGAATCTAAAGCAATATAAAAAGTGCTTTTACAGGCAAATGCATGTATGTACTTATTTTTGTGGTCTCCTTAACAGTGTTGTAGTCCATGGGAAAACTATATCTGTCTGACCCTTCCTGGTATCAAAGGAAACTTTTTATAAGATACATTACATGCTATGAATAGCAACTCTTACATGCCTTGGTTCCCTTAAAGGCGTAATACTATATGAACGACGCCATGTAACATATAATTTCAATCATAATGTAATATGTTTTTCAATAATGTTTGTTTTTTCTTATCTTAGATCTGAACAATTCATTAAGTGTCCATTTCGGTTATAATTTAGATTTCTGGATTTAGTGGTAGATATATTCTAAACACCAAAACATAAGTCTGTGAAATATTATAACAAAACAATACGCAATATCATCATATAATTGTAACTGTAGCTTTGTCACTAATACAACGTTTTGGATTTAAATCAGAGTTTTAAAATTATAAGAGATAGCACTATACAGTCGTCTTCAGATCCGCGCTATAACAAGGAGGCAGTACCCCAACATACCCTTCTCCGGCACACATACACACTTACACGCTTACATAACACACATGGATGCACGGCCTTAAATAATCTTAGCTGTTAATAAGACGTTAAACAAATTAAAACTAAAACCAAACCAATTTGTAAGAGTGCAGCTATCCTGATAAAACTCTTGTCCATGTTAAAGCTTTATCTCGAAGTCAGTCTTTATTGCGTGACAGATTATATAAGATGTAGTGCTGTTAAAAGGACATACCGTTAAAAACAATATTTCAGTTATTGAATGTGTTTCTGCACTTAGAATTATGTTTCCTTGCTTTCCTTATATTCATAGACTGTTCCAAATGTCCAGTATGACCAACCGATTTGGACGGGAAAGCCCTTTTCAACAAAGCGCGGATAACATCACGTGACTATTTGAAACAGTAACAGATTCAGTACCGGTACCATCCGAGTAGTAAATACTTTTCGTCCCTCATCTCTGGAATTTGTATGCATGGAAGTATTTACATGGTATACATGTATTCCTATTGCCCGAAACAAAACCATAATCCTCGGCCGCACGCGTCATATTTACAACGTCAACAAATTACTTTTTCTGACGTAATCTTAAGTGCTAGTTAGTCAGATCAGAAAAAGTGAATTTTTTCACTAGTAAAAAAAATAACATACGTTTTACACTTTAGATGGTTCTTTTATGACATCCTTTTCATCTGATTACCTTCCTTTCAAACATAATATCTATTATTTTTATTTTAATCTCTTAGTGTTTGCATATCAGCACGTCTTCATCATTTATGATGTTAAATAGAGTACATGTAAAAGACATGTTTGGTAAAATATTTCTCAAACATTTTAGCCCAGACCGTGTCGTTGTCAGTGACGCCGTCGTCTCCAGTAGTTCGAGAGGAAGTGACGTTTACCTGTGATGTCAGGCGGGACATCACTACCAACATACAGGTGTTTTACAAGAAGAACACAATCTTAGTTGGGCGGTCCTTTGTTAACAGCACTTCCTGTACCTCATTGAAAACACAGGAAGGAGAGAACTACACATTCACCTGTGGTTCATTCCCTGTACGACAAATGTCACTCACAATCCCGGCAGCCTACGTTACAGAGGATGAGCACGGGACAGACTGGACATGTGAAATATTCCTCGGTGCTGTAAGCAATATTGTACAACTTACACTTATTGGTACGTATTGTTTCCTTACTTTGTAAACATGGTATAAGTGGTAATTCTGTGCTTTTTCGATTTTGTAATTATAACTATGGCATGCTGCGTTAAAAGATAATTCCCCCTTTTCGGGGATCGTCAAATACATTACAAGAGGAATACAAGATTTAACTATGTTTCTCCCATAGTATGAGTATTCTGACAATATGTACCGCCTACAATTGTTTATGTGAATGCATGAAATAGATCTGAAGAAATAAAAGAAAGCGAACAGTATAAACGATGCAATACAAAAAACTTTCCAAAAAATGAATACAATTATCAGCTTTACCACCGTTGGTGGTCGACAGATAGCCATTATATCAGAGGTCACTACAAGTGACACTTTTTACTCTAGCTATTTTGTGTGACACAACCTAAAATGCAAGATTTCGAGTTGTCTGAGATCATCACTCGTCGACGTGGATCATCTGGGACGTAGTTATTACATTTCTCCATCCATACGGATTTATTTGCTAAATCGCTTCAGTTCATTTTGTTGAAAAGAAATATAATCCTAACATTAAAGCTCATACTCATGTTAAATTCAACTTGATGTATCTAGGTTCTTTCCAACTGAAACATCTTACGCATTTTACCTGCAGAAAGCGCTTTCATGAGATAGGATCGAGATTATATGTTACTTGTGTCTGAGAGTTCGTACAACCTTCCAATTCCCTTTATTAACTTTGATACAAAACCTTATAAGAGACAAGCTTATGGTGCTTGTTTGAAATTCCTTTCCTAGCTCCATAAGTGCACTAGTTCATTATCAGATATGATTTCTCAGCTAACTTTGTTTCTATCATGTTTCGCAACTGCTTTATCAAAAATCTGAATTCAAACTGTTTTCAATTCATAGGTCCATCCGGATTTTATTCATTCTGGGCAACAATTAATATTGGCGAATTACATTCTGGCTTTACACATGCATTTAGCTTAATAATACACATATAATAGATTAATATGATGGCATCTTTACATATTAAACTTCTTCCATTGTTCAGAAACCCTGCAGGTCGAGGATTGAGACTGTCATAAAGTACCCACTGCATGTGTCGTTAGAGGCAACTGATGCGGGGAATCCCTGTGGAATTAGGGATTTGCTTCTGTGCCCTCTCCTTTTTGGAATCAATAGCGACCAAAATAAACATGCTGCACCAATCGCAATATATGGGGCCTTTTTATTTCTCTCTACTGAATACCTTTTATTAACTAGCGCCTTGCTTGGCAATACCTCGATTTTGGCTTTAATACAGAACGTTCGCCCAGGTGAGGAGGTGATTGAATCTGTCCTTAGGCCTCTGACATACATAAGTCCTTAAAGCAGTAGTGGTTAACGATTGGCATTAAGGGGGATTTCGACAACAGGTTCACCCGTTGTCAGTACAATGTGACAGGGAGGATTATTTTGATGGGTGCCTTCGGTTTGGCACGTCAGTGAGATATCATTATCAAGTCAGAATCTGATGCGCGCTATGACAAGGAGGGAACCAACAACATGCCCTGCCCCCAGCACGCATACACACGGAGGCACGTCCGTAAATGACCGTAGCTGTTGGTAGGACGTTAAAGCCATAAACCAAACCAAACAATATGTTGTTCAGCCAATGTTAATGCAATCCAAAATACGCAGACGTTCATTAGATATACCATGCATTTTAGTAACCAGTGTAACCACGTTGTGGTGGAAATGCTATCAAATAACAATTATAATGCTACTAAGTATTCGTTCAGCGTCCACTAAAGGTCAAGATATACTGTACATATTTGGACATACTTTCACTTATTGGGCTTCGAATGCACGCCCTTTAATTGAATATATTAATTGTTATTTTTTTTGTGCTGCTTGTATTTTATATGACTTTTATGACAGTGCCAGTAACTACGGCAACTATGACAACAGCAGGAATGTACCAACCTAGTGTGATGATTACCGCTGGGTATAACCGAACTTTTTTGTGTACCACTTCTGCCGGTCGGCCTGTTGCCAAAATTGCTTGGTTCAGGGAAGAGAAAAACATCACGGATCATGCCGGTACGGCTATTGATCGAGACGCAGGCGACGAAAAGTATTCGAGACAGCAGAGTCTGACCATCACAGGGAGTGTTGGTGACACTGACAGTAGACTAAAGTGTGAGGCTGTGAACATCGAGGGAAGGATACCAGTCAGCTCTCAAACCTCCAACATCATTATACAGTGTAAGTTTTCATATCTTTGAATCTTCAGAGTTAGTGGAAAGAAGTTAAATCGTTTTGTAAAACGTAGTGTATATAATACAAACAGATATTCTATACATGCTTTTTTGAAAGCTAAATATTTTGAAACAAGGAAATTAATTACATGTAATATGCATTGATTAAGTGATAACTATCATTATTAAAGCATCTATTAAAGAGTCATCCTATCCTTATTTTGAGGTTCAACAAAACATCTTTTCTTTGCCACTATCTGCCCTAGTTTTAGCAATCATTTTTTAGTTCGAATTCTGTTTTTGTTTGTCATTTTGGTATTCTCTTGTTTTTTTTCCTATATTTATATATTTGTGGTAAAGGATTTAAATATTTTCTTAGGAAATAAATAATTTAAATGACCACCAACATCACTCTTATATTTCATTGTAAAAACATCTTTAATTTGTTATTGTTTTATCGATATAATTTAGTGCAAGACCTTTAAAGTGATGCTGTTTATTATTTTGATTTTGCAAACTTGGTACCTTTGCCAATCGGTATTATGATAATGTAACGTAATGCAATTTTTATATCTATTGTCCACAGGGGCGCCACAGACTGACCCGAGCCTGACCATAGACCCAGCAAATAAGAAGCTGACAGATGGTGTATCGGTAACAATGACTTGTCGTCAGGTTGGCGGCAAACCACTGGCCACACTTACCTGGTCTGGTGTGTGTAGTTTTTGGAACACACCAATTGACAGTAGAGACAACACAACGGTCACTTCTAGTATTCATTTTTCTATGAATAAGACGTATACTGGTCTAGCTTGTATCTGTGTTTCCAGACAGCAGGTCAACAGTTACCAAAAGTCAGTCAATCAGACGTTCGACGTATTGTGTAAGTAAAACAGCATGTTTTTTTCGCAAAAATACATAACAAAACTGTGAATTCCTCTTCAATCGACAAATTAACAAAATTTGATTGAAAAGAACAAAATAACGTTGCTCCAGTTAACACTTTTTGAAGTGTTTGAGTTTAGATGATATGACCAGGATATCCTTTATGAGATAAAACAATTTATATGTTGAAAAAAAAAGTTAAACAAAAATATATAACTAATAAAATTACATAAATACCTGTGTTGTGGTCACATTATCTTTACAGGTAACGCCATCATGACCATCATATAGAAAATATAACAATACATTTATTGCCTGTCCGGTAGGGCGAACAACTCCGATTGAAACCTGAATCATAGAGAGCAAATAACTAATCGCTCTCCCTTTTACGTGGGCAATAAATATGTTATTTTACCGAAATAGAACAATTACAAAACAATGAGAAAGAAAAGGTTTCTGCGCCGTTGTTGTCATCTGCTTCAGTCTCATTTTTCAAAAGAGTACCCATTAAAGGGAAAAATAACTGGGAAAACTTGAGTACGTGATGGGAACACGATGTTTTATTTCCCGTTATGTGATCCATATAATCCAATGAGACATTTGTTATCACACAGATCCCCCTGACCAGATGAGCATCACTTACAGCAATTACTCTTTTGTTGATGATACTGCCAGCAGACAACTGAGATGCGCACCTGACGGGAATCCTCAATCTTTCACATTTTCCAAGTGGCAGCATATGTCTGAGTATAGTCAGTTAATTCGTGAGCTGGATGGAGTAACCAGTGGTAATGAGTCTGTGTTGACAATCCCTGATCCTGGATTGGACGCTAGATACCAGGATACTGGTTACTATGTATGCAAGGTACAGAACGGAGTACCAGGAAGAAATAATCAGATGGTATTCGACAAGAGAGTGTTTCTTAGTGTCAACGGTATGTAAACTTTATAGCTTACAATAAATATCTAAATAAATATATGTTAACTCGTTTAGCGCAGCATTTTCAATATTTTGATTTACATTTAGTTGTAATATAATTGTTCTGTGATGTTTTCGTCAAAATCGAGCACACCACAACCTTTCATATACAACTGTTAACATTGTCCTATATGTGGAATTCATAATATGGTTTCCATTATGTAAATGTGAAAAATGGTCAGGCTTATTGATTTGTAAATATTCTACTCATGTCAAATATTGCTTCACAACTTTTTAATCCAGAGTCGGTGTGAATGTCACGAGGCCAGCATTTGTAAACTTTTTTTATTGATGATGTACCACTTTTGTAGACGATAAATCATACATGCAAGTCAAGGATGGATACAAATTAGCTGATAGATGAAATTGTTCAGGCGATTGTTTTAGAGCCTTTATCTTTCCGATTACCTTTACTGAGCTCTCTCTTGATCGTTGTTAGAACATAATATAAAAGCCACGCTTCAAAATTTCGTTTGAGATATTGTACTGTTAATCAATTTCGTTGCCATATATATTTCAGATGTTGTGAAACAGTACTCTATAAATCAATCAATCGAGCAGGTCTATAACACTCCCAAATATTGAGAGTAATGTTAAGTTTTGAAATATTCTGATATTCAGTTTTTCCTTTGACAAAAAGTATGAAATATTCTTTCGAACTGAATGTGCCTATGCAGATTAAAACAGGGCAAATCGTGCATTGCGCATTAATCTAAGGTGTTTTTGTGTCAACGCGATGCTGGCGCTTCTTATTTCAAATTTTTTGGAGTACAGCAGGGCAACCAATGAACAATTGTCATGTTAACGTAGTAATATACATTGAACGATAAAATACTGATATCGTTTCTGACATATCAACATTAACGACTTGTTCACTAGATCAAGAGTACTGACTTTTTTAAATGATTGTTATGTATTTTAAAACTTTATTGCAGCTCCACCAGTCTTCGATCACAGTAATTGGATATTTCCAGGACAAATGGAAAAGTCTATAACAATATCGGTTCTGTTCTACAGTACAAGTGGGTACAGTAAGGTGGAACTTTTCAGTAATCAGACAGTAGTAGGTAATCGGTTTGTCATCAACACCGTTACGTCCAATGTATCTCTGACGTTTCATGATACAGACATAACAGTTGGTGGTTTTACTGCAACGGTCAGTGTCCAAACTCTACAACACGAAGACTTCACTAACTACACACTCAGGGTGACTAATGACGCGGGAATACAAAATTTCGGATTTTATCTTTCTGACAAAGGTAAATATAACTTTGTTTACTTTGTTCTATTTCAAGCAAATATCTATTTTTTAAGATTGCGTTAAAATGGATGGAATACTTCAATAACCAATTCACTCGTTGAAATACACGATTGTGACGTTTTATTATCTTGGTAATTATAAGGCGACAACTGAATAATAAGACAGCGCTTCGTTAATAATCTGCAGAATGCAAAACGTAATTTCAATCGGTTTATCTAAATATTACAACAATATGTTAACTTTTTATCGTTTTATATCTTTGCCTTATTTTAACGTTATAAAATTATGTATATTAAAGCTGTGTATGTACCGTAAACAATGTTCCTGATAAGAATTCGGAAAAGAAAAATCATGCAGCTCTACATTACCACAATGCGTTACTGTCATCTTAATTGTTTTACACTATAACAGATTTCATGATTATATCTGTCACATTCATATAACCTCTTTTGCTATAACTAAAGTTAAGTGTAGGCTCATGTATAATATGTTCCCCTTACGGACCGCTTTATCTGATCCATATCACCCTACTGTGGTTAGTGGAATAGTTAGGTGTTTAATGGTTACACATAAGGATCACTATGATTTTTTTTTACTTTCTATTGTATTCCTGTTCATAGTCTTAGTATATGTATATCCTAGTGGGGGTCAATAGATGGGATGCATGCAGGGATGCATCTGTACAAGTGAGTTGGTTTACTTACTTGACGGATGGTACAACCAGATTGTAGACTTATTTTCAGCAGTAACTACTTCGATATAGGCTGGTTTTGGCCAACCCTTACTCCACATTTGAGGTAAGTAATTCTTATTATCTATTTACTATGAAATGGTCCTATAATGGTCAGATATTTAGTGTAATTGCTATTATCTATTGCACTGTGGTTCACTGAGCAATGCATTACTAATAGCTAGTATGGATTAACTTTCAAGCTAGAACTGCAAACACTCGATAATCAATATAATTCATGGCGCTGTTTTATATACAAGAGGCATGTTTTCCTCTATTGTGAGCACATTTACCGTCAATTTTCCTTGTTGCAGCTTTCTAGTTATGTGGTACACACAGTGTGTTAACGTTGGTAACGTTTTTGGCGTAATAATTGAGTACAGTACGGTAATAAGTATCTATTCGGCGCACGGTGCGTAACGCTTAACGCTTAGAGACATAATTTTGCCCTGATTTTACGGTTCTGGCCCGCATGAAGGTGGTTAAGTTACAAAGACAGGACAAGTCAGTCCCATGACAACCATATGTGGCTGAGTTCTGTCATGAGTGGCTCGGTGTGAATTCTAGATTCTACAATGTTAACTGGCGTATTTCTAAAAAAGCTGGTACTTGTGCAGAGCTACATGAATGATAAACTCAAATGATTATCAATTTGTGGTGTTGTCGGGTTGGTCAATTGAGCTAAATGTATGATCATCACACAAGCATTACACAGGTTGCATATTTCAAAATGCGAGCGCGAAACCTTCGGAGTTCAGCAAAAAAATGTATGTGATGCCTGGTGTCGCCTGTACTCTATCCCCTCTCAGCTATGGCGTGTCACATCCTTTACAATATTTCTGCAAAAGACATTTAAGTTGGCATTTAAAACATTTTAACATGAAAAATATTCGATAGATATAAATCGCCCTCTTTAAATATCGAAAGTATCTGATGTAGTTAAAATAATGAAAATACGAAACCTAATTATGCTTTTTCAACCATACATCAGACACTGAAAAAACCCACAACACCTGCAAAACTATCAAAATTATGTTTTATCTTCGTGCATTGTAGTACCATATACATGTACCATCTCCGCACTACATTCGCTTTGATAATTCGACAGGTATGAAACATTCGCTATTGTTTCAGGACCACCTTCTCCTCCCACACATGTGTTTGCCGACTGTAAGGGGTTCGGTTCCGCAGAGGTGTCCTGGCGGGCGGGGAATAATGGCGGTTACAAACAGACTTTCCAGGTTCTGTACAAAACAGACGGATCGGTTAAAGCGTATCGTGATATTATCATTGAAAACGGAACCGATGACTACGTTATGACACTGGACAATCTGGAGGAGAACTCGTTACATATTTTCACTATATTGGCGCTTAACAGCTTTGGAAATGTAACATCGACGGAAATAGGGAAATGTACTGTCCATGGTAAATATGTTTTTTATCATTTTGTCACAACAGGCTTGACGATATTAGTGAAGGTGGACGTAAGGCGCAAACGCGTGAATTTCATGTTATAGGCCGAGTATGCCAAAATGAATTACGCTCCACCAAATAGCTGCCTTGTCGTTCTAGGATTCATTTGTGATGAAAGGATTTAAAAAGGTTGAAATCAAAATTGGTCAAAACTACTGTTTAAACAGAAAGAGGGATGTATAAATAAAAAACATAACTATATAAGTTTCAAAACTTCATACTAATAATAAGAAAAGTGTGTATGTATTATAAACAGTGTCACTCCCTGAAAGAGGTACTTGACGTTATTGAAGAAACCATTCCGTAAATATATTAATCTTCCCTATGTCGTACTTTTGCAGAAAAACTTTCTCCGACTGAGAACACCGCCATGTTCAATGCAGGTGTAGCTATGCTCTGCATTGGCATTATAGCGGTGATTTCGACGATGGCAATTATTATCGTCTTCATCAAACGTAGGTTTGCATATTTTTCAAACATTCTTTTATTTGAAATTAAAAAAAAAAATAGCATCAACATTTAAAGCAGATAGCAAGCTTGTTCTCTTTACACATACGTTTATGAAGAGATATTCAGAGTATTTCATCAATGTCAGATTAAATTAAACCGTTTCTGAATCAACAAGCGCCTAATCTTGTGTAAATCGAGAAATATCTTAAATTTTAAGCTACTGTTTATTGAACTTTCGCTGCTACACATAGATTCCTTGGAATCATCATTTACCAAAATTGAAAAACAAAGGTATTATCATTTTTTTTTATTAGAGTATGTACATGTTAGATATATATCAAGAAATGTAATCACGAGCACGTGAATTGTTTTCTTGGAATACATTTTTAGACATCAACGCTTTTTCCCTGTCATTTTTTAAGTTATGAAGTCATTGTTGAAGTTACTTCGACTTTAAATTAGATGTGTCCACGCCTGTTATATGAAGACGTTTTATGCAATGATCTTTACAACATGTTTGCCCATCAATTGGCATATTCACATTTTTCTATTTTTTGATTACAGGGAAAATCACCTGTTTGTAAGTAAACTTTCAAACTCTCTCTCTCTCTCTCTCTCTCTCTCTCTCTCTCTCTCTCTCTCTCTCTTATAATTAACACCGGGTCAATCAATGTATTTTTATATTTTATAGAAGCAGAGGCAAGGAAACTGAACAACCTATTCATCTAGGAAACATGAACGATGCAGGTACGGTTATTATGATTGGGTATAACAATTTGAAGTTGAAATAATTCGTATATCTATACATAGGATTTGTCAAAGACAACATAAGTCAAACATACTTTTTAGTTCTCTAGACTATAGAAAGCCCAGAGCCTATAGCTATGGATGTAAAGCTATGTGCAAGTTTTGATTGTAATCGCATATACTAGATTTCGCAGATACTATTGTTGTTTAATTTATTCGAAACTTTACTTATTGTTAATTGGTACTGTGGTGAGTAACTAGAATGTACGTTTTTAGGTCAATGTAAAGTAATAATTGCTTAAAATAGCATACACGCCTATTCATAGAATGTGTTACAACATAGGACGTCTGCTAGATGGGACTGGTCGAGGTGTTCAGCTCCGGCGTGAAAAACACACACACACAGATATATATACTGTACACGAAATATTAATTTGTTGGGGTAATACGCATTGATTATTTGTGACTTAGTTGTATTAATTGATAAACTGTGCATTGCAGTATATTTTGGTGAATACTATAAAGTGTCAAGTTGACCAAGCTTATGTATTAACTTTTACTTTGTAAAATAAAGGGCGAGCTGATACGCTTGGTCGGAATAAATTAATCGATGTCTTAAGTTTACAGTGATATCAGCCTTCACAACACACAGCTCAGTCATGGCTATCAGCTGTGTAAGGCTAGATAACCTTAATTTATATAGATGACTTTTTGTCGGGGAAAGTATGCCGTGAAGGCTTCACTGTAAACAGTCGCATCTGCACCACGAGATGAGGTCAAAATATCTTACCGTATACTTGTTTCGTGTCATATATATTATTTACTATATAATACAATACAGAACAACTTCAAACCCATATCTGCCACCCTCAACAATTTCAACAACTAAAACAATCTATTGTTTACGCACTATTGTATACAAACTCTGAAACCGTATTCCCGGCGTGCAAGAAAAGTTCTACATTATTTGTACCTACCGCGAAAGGACTCTGAAAAGCCACAAAAAAGAGGGGATCAAAATATGTCATTAAATATATCAATATATTCAAGAAAATGTTGGCAGCTGGACTAAAAGATAATCTAGAAGTTCATGAAGGGTTTATGCCAGACGAATTCAAATCTATGAAAAAAAAGTTTGTCTAGTTATACAAACGCAATAACGTCATTGTTTAATTATGTTACAATAATGATATATGATCTTTTATTTACGACCTGCCAAGACAGAACTGCAGTAATATGCCCATAGAACTACTAACCCCTTGGCTGCTTAAGTTTAAGTTTATCGGTCAGTAAGGTATGAAAAAGCTCCAGCTACCCTTTGTACGAAACGTCATACCCCACGCTTAACCATATATCACAATATTGTGTAGCATCTGTACATAAAAAAGGACACATTCTCGAAAAGAAATATGTATTTTCACACTCAATACTAATTGTAATAATTGTAATAATTTTGGCTTTGTATCTATCATATATATGGAACTAAGGACTGAGTGCCATTAGAGTGTATCGGCACTCTAAACTCTCTGTAATTTCATCAAATTAATTGGACATTGTCATTTAATTATGTCACATTACGTTTTCCAGAAGAGAAATCATGATTATCTTATGAAATATATTGCGCTTAATTTCTTTGTTAAATTTATATTTTTAAATGCATTTTCGTTTCAAAGGACCCCTTACGCCTGGTGAAGATAGGTAAGTGTTTAATTGTATGAGAAATGAAATAAACCTGCAGAACAAGAGTATCTTAGGTCTCAAATGCCTCAAAAAACAGATTATCAGAGAGTCACAACCGTCTTACAAATGACTGACATGTATTGCAATCCAGTAAAGTGATTATAGACAGAACAAAGCTTCAACAGTCAGTAATTTATACTTAATTTAAGATTGATGAGATGATCACATTTTCTTGCTCTGTTCTCTAGAACACTTTACGAAAAAATAGATTCGGATGGAAGAGTGCAGCCATCTGAATACGAAAGTATCGGCAAACCGTCGAACAGCGATGGTAAGTACCCAAACACCCGTTTATCTAAATATTCATCATTTAAGATAAGTTCGTTAACGAATGCCATCACTCTTCAAATAACCGGTATCGTCTTTGAAACATTATTTATATGGCGATATTCGACAAAGTCTACTGCCCCAGGGTAGAAAACTGGTCTAATGCTTGGCCGTTAATTCTATTTACGATAGCCGAATATATTCTATAGAGCTCATTATATCTTAGTCAGCCAATTACAGAGAAAATATAAATAAAACTATGAAAAGGTTAACCACAAATGCATGGTTTTGTTTCAACGCATAAGATGTTTTTGGCTTGTTCCTCGAACTTTGCATGGCCTTTTCTATTAAGTTAAACAATGTATTGTAAACGATTATCTTATGATGTTCGGGAGTTTGCTTTGTTATTTGTTAAGACTTAAATTTAGCCTTACCTTGATGTGTCCAGACCTTTATGTTTCTTTAGTTGTTAAATCGAATGAATAATTTAAAGCGCATTGCATATATAGACCCATAGATATGCATTCCTTACGACTGGGACCACTTTCAAATCACACACACAAACACAAGGTAAATAAAATTAAAACAAAATATCCAATTAAATATTCAGAAATTCGTGATAAATCATCAATACCGGTTAATTTAGAAAAATAGATGATTACAATGTACATATTGTTCCATACAAGTAAAAGAAATCATCACAATTGAAATATAAATTAATTAATTTTATGAATTTGTTACTTGAAGCAAAAAGGTGCATGTCTTTCATTTTACAAATTAAAAAGGAGTGTTTTAACTGTGTCCGAAAACTCTACAGTGAGACATAATAGTATTATATAAGAGTATTTCTCAAGTATAAACATGTTTATACACGAGATGTTTAAACATTGATCAACCAAATGACCGAATCGCAGGTAACAGTCTATATTGTTTACCCATATAGTATTATTTGAAAGACTATGGTTGTATCACTAGACAAATATATGATATCTTTTTAAGCTTCAACAACAGATCGGCAGCAGGATAGGTAAGTACATCAAACACGTTGTCACCATATTCCTTCCATAATATGTGATAATATTAATACTACCATCTATACTTTGCAGTAATTACTGTGTCATCTAATACTTAAAATATTTTTGCATTTTAGTAAAAATACGCAGAATATTTAAATAAAGTGATATTGGAGTGGCCTAAATCGATTTGAAAGTACCCTGATGTATTTATTAATGTTTGTTCTTCTTAGCAGGGCGTATGAATCACTTCACGGAAGATCACAGCCAAATACATATGAGGATCTGGGTTCCACTGACAACGGTAATACTATATTCGTGATCTTTTATTTCCCGAATGTTTGATAGAAATTGGGTTTTTATCTCTTAATCTGAATAACTGATACAGGTGATTGTTTGTTCGGTTGTGCATGTATGCCTAAAAAATTGAGTATAAAAAATACTGCACTAAAATTTAGAAAATATACCCTCGTGATTTTTTCTAAACTTTTTCTTCAGGTTGGTACGCATGGATTATGAAAAGTTTTTTCTATATGACGTTTCGATGACTAGTACGATATGTACACTGTCACCTTTATTAGACAAATGACCAGTGAAGCGTATGCACACAAAAGTGTAAAATGTGTACGAGTTATCCACAAAATCGATGTCGATTTCGGCTACGCTGTAAGCGTATGTTAAATATCTTCCGAAATGAATCGATTCTGCTACGCTTTGTCTGATGAAGATAACAGTGTACATATTGTCCAAGTCATCGAAACGTCACATAGAACAAAAATATTGGTTGTGTAAAAATAACTTTTCATTATACCCTCATGAAATAGGTTTACTTACCGAAGAAAAACTTACACTTACTTTTATCTTATTTTTCAGAACAACGCGGAGACCGCGATTACATCAACAGAACAAACAATGATTACATTAATGCATGAATAAAAAAAGAAACACGTGAGGTTTAGTGATGCTTTCTGCAAGGACAGGTTATAATCGTAACATGTTTCGGACATTAATCCATGTGTAAAGTTAACATCAAGAATAAGCATGATCGTATCATGTTATGTATATTTTCATGTCTCGATGTACATCTATGCTGAACTTCATGGAACTTCCTGAGAAATGAAGTATGATTGTAGTGTAAGCAAACAAATAACAAGTATTAAGTACAGATGCTGCTATTAAATTGGTCACAATTCAAAATGCCTGTAAATAATTAACAAAAACTTGCATAACAACTTAGGCTGTTGTATAAAATTCATACAAATATCTTCACACATATATATGCAATAAGCATGTTAAACTATAAGCCATACTTATATATAATCCCTAACTTGTTCCACATCTTAATATACATACGTTTTTATATCATCCCATCAAATATCAACCCCATTCATGTGCTGTCCTGACGACATAGTAGATCTATATAAAAATAAACTTTACCCCTTTGATAACATCTAATTAATATATACTTCATTATTGGCAAATCTATCATTACATAAACTACAGACGAACGTAGTATATATGCTTCCCTGCACAAACGGAATTAAAACACGAAGCATAAATGTATTAACAACCTAAGTTATTCATATAGTAATACAAAATTGAAATATTATATGTGTGTGTGTCTAAAAGCTTTAGCCGTTTATGATCAAGGATAACGTGATATCAGTAAAGCCGCGTTGTTTGTTGATACACTTACACAAACTGTTTAATGTAAATCGTATCCGGTGTCCCGATCAGCGCGTGTCATTTTATAAGCAGCCGATACCATGTACTTGTATACACAGTAAAAGCCGATATATGTGTAGTTTTACATGTAAAATAAACGCCAACCTTTTTTTGTTCACAGTAGGTTGGCATCAAAGTGAATGCCAGCTCTGATACAAAAAATCAAATTGAACCAATTAAAAACAAATATATACTTTAAACCCTACTCAAGTAAGGATGATAATGACCTAAATCTGTCAGGTTATCCAAAGGTTATGATGTGTACTAACGCACAATGTAGAGTATGTCGTTGACACAACGAAGCCGATACGAAACAAGGTCACCGTAACCACTTATCAACTATGTGTTATTTCTTGACAAGGTTTTTTATATGCAGCTTCAACGCTTCATCAGAAGTATGGAAGTGTCTCCCTCACATATCGATATGGGCCCGAGGCCCACAATAATTGCATTTCACATCACGGCAAAATAACCCAAAGTGTGCAAAACCAGAATGCCAAAATATGCACCGATCCTTTGAAAGGAAGTAATATCCAGGACAACTGGATAAATACTGCTAAGTAATTGGAGAGATTGTGTGCATATGATGCTAATGAAGCGGGTCCCAATCAGGGACATGGCGGAATTGTTTTGAAAGACAATTTCTTTCTTACAACATATTAATTTATTTTAATTCAATTCAATAAGGATTTCCCGAGGCCAAGATTAATTTATGGTATGTAAATGAACGGCTTGGTACATTGAGGACAGATGATCAGGAGCATCCTCGATAATTCAGCGGTTACGTTCACTTACGCTGTTTACACCCCTGGACTATGTCATGACAAATCGAAGATTCTGTTCATCCAACCAAGCCGATGAAACAAGAAGGATAGTTTGATCCTTTGATGTACATCCAAAAAATCACATGGCAAGCATAACGGTAGTTGCTCTTTTGTGATCTACAAAGGACAGGTATCAGCCTAGCGATTGGTCAGGATGTTTTAACTGAGACAATTCAACTTTGCCATGACGTATTCCAGGGGTGAATAAAGCGTAAATGAGCGTGACCCATGGATAGTATCGAGGATGGAGCAGCCTCGGTATCATAACAAACGGTTTAATGTTTGACAAATTGGTTCTTATTATCTTTCGTTAACTCGATTTTCACTTAGCTAATTAGCGATAATCATTCCATATTCGTGAAAAGGTGTTGTTTTGTTTTTGGAAAACTACCATAGATTCCATGCCTTATTATTGACTGTTCATGCCTTTGTCCTGAACAAGTGTAGTTATTTAATTGTTTAAGTGAATACGTAATCTATTTAAATACTGACAGTTTCTATAGCAAATATATATGTTTGAGAGATACAAGGCCCACGACCCTGTTGTAATGATTGCAGAGCGTGTGTGCATTATGAGAGAGATGTGAACTGTATCGTTATCACTGTGTACAACGACTGTGTCAGCCAACAACTTCTCGTGATATAACTCACCATCTGTATTTATCATACGATGTATATATGTGTACAGTCTATGCAGCTGTAACATTAGGCCACTCTTGAGTCAGTTTTTTTTATTTACTGAACATGATTATTAAGTGAATTACATTTTAACTATCTATTTTACATAGTAATAAAAATAGTTCACGGCTGCTGGCTATTTGTAGAAACTTAGACGCTTTTTTTGGTTTTCTGTTACTTACTCATATATCAATATCTCAATTATTTGAGTAAGTTAGACTCAATAAAACTAACAATGTTATCCGTTTCATTTGTTAAATCGATTTACTAAATTAACACTGCCAACGCATATGAATATGCATCTAGTCGCACGCCATTAACACAGTATCAGTCTGCCGTAACACTAGAAACAGTTTCGTATACTTGAAGTTAACAATAGTCAAAAGTTAATAAAGTTCATGTAATGTATCATAGTGATGGTGTAACATAAACAGATAAGACCAAACGAACCACTGCGAGGCATCTTTGAACATGCGCAGTACATACACCGGAACCATGCGGTGCTGTTGGGGAATGGCTACATGCAGGATAATAATCCGGATACATGCTAGTCCATACATTACAGTACATATGTGTACTTTACTATTGCGATGTATTCAGAGTGATTTGGTTAATGAAAATGGAAATTCAATGACGGACTATATGTAGTGGATGTGCATCAGGTCTGATATATCCTGTTTATCATTAAATATGCTCCATTCATTAACAACTGTATGTAATTGAAATGTAAGGATTGACAACTGCAAATATAACTGTAAACCTAAACATTTAAGGATTGAATCTTGCTATCGTCGATTTCATGGGGTAATTAACTGAGTTTACATTGTAAACATATCAATACTAATCGTTTCGCAGTTCAATCAACTCCTCTCAAGACCAAATCAACGCATCACTCCTACATGTGAACGACAATTCAAAATTACAAACCTTAATTGTTCTAGGTTTACGATACATACATTTATACAGAGTCAGAACATTGTAATATATCCGCGATTTGTATGCAAACTAACCATTTATTTACTCCTTCCTGGCAATATTAGTTAAACACTATCCATTAGTGACAAAGCTCAATATGTAAATCACCGTGCTTAAATGCTACCTAGTTATAGATTTATATACGTATAGAAATCATCTGTCTGTGTACATATGTTAACATTTTGACGCTATTCTTTGTTTTAGATTCAATGTTTTACGTATCGGTGGTACTTTAACTGCAATGGACTCAAGAGCAGCTTTAACTGTGCGGCTCTGTACCATTATGTTTAATGCTAAAACAATAAAGGGTTGTGATATTGCATTGCCTTTTACGAGATTGATGAATTGAGTGGGTCTTGGGAGATTTTTAATGAACTGCAAGCAATTACAGTAAACAAGTATATGCAAAGTTCGTGTTAATTAAGTTCAGTAAAGTATTTGTAAAGTTTTGTAGAGTTTTTAAGAGAGATACGGTTATTTGATAGGAGAGACTTCAAATCTCTCGTGTTCACAGTACCATATATGACGCGTTTAAATAATTGCACGTATGTTTTTATAATGGCAATGACGGTTTTATATTATTTCTGCTTACCATGATATGTATACCTTTGCATCATCTTCAGTATCCAGGATGGCGGTGCCAAGATGGAAAAACTTTATTTTTTTATAGAATGTACAGACTTATATTTAACCACACTTTAAAGTATTAAAATATAATTAAACACAATCTTAATAGATATTAAAACATAATAAACGAAATTATTGAATACTTAATAATTTTGTTTTTAGAATAATACACTTTAAAATGAAATGAAAGGAAAAAGGCAAATGCTATGTTTCTCCAGATTTATGCAGAATGGGTCCGAATTTAGCATGTAAAGACATTGTATTACACATAAATGGTTAACAATCAAATGAGGCAAAACAACAAAAGGTCTATGTTTTTATTGTCACGAACACGTCCTTGTAGGTATCTTTACATAGACAAGTATACTTGTATGATACGAAAACACTGTAATGTTCAGTGCATCATATACAAAGTGCATCATAAACAAAATATATTTATAGAATAACTTTCAAAACTCGATATTTTTTCTACTTATTTACTCATGGCATTTTATACAATATTAGCAAAACATAATAGAGTTTGAACACTAGGTAATAAGTTTATATCTAATCACAATGACGTCAGTTTTTCTTAAAAAAGGTATCTTTTTAAATATTGAAATTTGTTCTCTATGTGTCTAAATTGAGAGGTTTCCGTGTGAATGAGAACCGGACTAAAAAGACGTTTCAGAAGCGAACGAGGCGATGACAAGTTTAAGATGTTGTACAGTTTCTTTCATAGTGTATTTTACCATGAAATCACAATCTTGTCATTCCGCTGACAAATTACAAAATGTATATGTCGCTGATCTTATGTAGTTTTGAAACACACCAATGTTATTTGAATACACCGGCAATTAAAAGGACCATTA
>NW_018408616.1:0-7921 GCF_002113885.1 Mizuhopecten yessoensis | reverse complement strand
CAGTGTGAATATTCCCCGAACAGTCTCACCTACATAAATTACTCGATGAGAGAAGCTTTCCAACAACACTAATGACGACACCGAAGCCAGTGGTTGACGTGTCCGAGATACAATCACGTAATTTTCATCAGCTTCCGATGTATAATCACCAGACCGAATTGGAACATCTGATGTAGGATCAGCAGATCGCATGGCACCATCTGATGTAGGACCAGCAGATCGCATGGCACCATCTGATATAGGACCAGCAGGTCGCATGGCACCATCTGATGTAAGACCAGCAGGTCGCATGGCACCATCTGATGTAGGACCAGCAGATCGCATGGCACCATCTGATGTAGGACCAGCAGGTCGCATGGCACCATCTGATGTAGGACCAGCGGACAGCAGAGCACCATCTGATGTAGGACCAGCAGGTCGCATGGCACCATCTGATGTAGGACCAGCAGGTCGCATGGCACCATCTGATGTAGGACCAGCAGATCGCATGGCACCATCTGATGTAGGACCAGCAGATCGCATGGCACCATCTGATGTAGGACCAGCAGGTCGCATGGCACCATCTGATGTAGGACCAGCAGGTCGCATGGCACCATCTGATGTAGGACCAGCAGATCGCATGGCACCATCTGATGTAGGACCAGCAGATCGCATGGCACCATCTGATGTAAGACCAGCAGGTCGCATTGCACTATCTGATGTAGGACCAGCAGGTCGCATGGCACCATCTGATGTAGGACACACGGACAGCAGAGCAACATGTGATGTGTTGCCAGCAGAATGAACGAACAGCAAAGTCTGTTCTAGTGTTAGCAGACTGTGTGGTAACGTTCTGTAAAGAAGGCTCTAAACATGACAAATTTGCGAATTGAAAAGATTCATTGTCAGATGTTTCAAATTTCAGGTTACCCACAGCACGAAAGTTGGCACAAAATTGTAAAATATCTGCATTTTTTTCCAAATTGAATGGAGTCGTACCCTTCATAATGGTGGCCAAGTTATTCAAACATTCGTCGTGCTCATGCGCCCGTCTCTCTATTTCCTGTAGCATCTCCAAAGTGTGTAGTTTAACTCCAGTCTTATTGGCATTTCCGAGATCTCGAGTCAACTGCAAAAGATCATCCTCTATCACAGAAACGGATTTCAGCATGTTGATGACGTCATTATCTTTTTGGTGAATCGACTGCACAAGATGTTGCACATTTAGTTTGGCTTTGCTCCAAAACTGTTGAAGAACGTCCTGTACTTCCCGTAACGACGCTTGTGACCTTGACTTACTTTGTTCGATGATGTCTTTGTTTTGTTTTCCTTTTTCTTTGATTTGTTTTACACGATTGGAAAGTTGGTCAAAGCGAGACTTAAGCTGTCGAATCTTTTCGGTGATTTTATCAGAGCAATCGTCTAATGGAAAGCATTGACATTGTCCATGATATATCCACGCGCACGTTGCATATGGTAATAACGCATGCGTAAAGCAGTACACATCCTGGATATATGAATTGTGCTTCGTGCGCATTTTTTGTTCATTGTTTTGTTTTGAGCACCTTTCCATAATATCGGGTTATTCAAGGGAGATTAGTGAGGTCTGGTCATGTATTCGTACCGTTGTTAAAATTGCCAATAATAGTTGATCGGACGGAAAGGATTCTATCCAGGTATAAAAACTCATACCAGTAGGACAAACATTGGCAGTTCTACGTTCTTTTGTTTTGTCACAGTTATAGTTCAAACACCAACCTGCAGCCGATATCCGTCGATTTAAAGCATCCAAACAGTATTTATAAGACTGACATGGAGAATCACGTCGTAAGTTTCATGTCCTGTCGGCCATCTTTTATCATTGTTTGTACAGATATCATATCTCCAGTGTCACACGCGTATACAAGTAATACGGGCAGGAATACATGGAATAAGCGGCAAGATACACTTAACACTGTGGGTTCGGGTTACTTCGGGTTTGTTGATAACACACAGACCACATTACAAAGTGTTATGATGATATAAAAATTCAGCGTTATTTCATTTGTTGTATTCAAAACAGATATAAATCAAAAATATTTTTGTATTTCAAATATGTACGTTCTGTTAAATTTGTATGAATCACTGCTTTACATGACACACCGTACATGATTTTATTAGTGATAATGAAAATTTAAATTACCTGCTGATACCGTGAACAATGCGAAATTTCAGAACGGTATAGCGCTTTATTAATGGGAATTCAACACGGAAGTGGGATAAAGAAACGTTCATGTCTCCACCGCGGTGTGTGAAGTCCAAACAGGGGGTATAGAATTTGAGGGGAAATGTGTCAAAATAGGGTGTCTCACTCGTCATTTACCCACACGGAGCGCTTTTATTACGTCAAAAATGGTACACGATTGTGAAGAGATGTCTTAAATCTGACGTCTAAATAAGGATATTTGACATTATGACCTGACCATCAGCAGCATAATGTGACCAGGTCGAATATGAATATGAATATGAACCTTCGGAATGGTATTTCACTGAGATAGCACCGGTCATTTGCACTCTTTGCTTGACTAAGGAAAAAGGGGTGTTCGAAAGCTTGCAAAATACGTTTTCAAGTACTGTTAGTGTTCAAAACAAACTTAGCATTTAGTTTTCATACCAAACTGATGAATATCATTTCGAATATTATATTAGAATAAACAACATGCACGTACATATCACACACATGGAAACAAGCCCCTTAATGACCTAAGCTGTTAAAAGGACGTTACACACAATACAACCAAACGAATTATCTCTTTCAAAATTGCAAGATTTAAAATGTGAAGAAGAATTATATTAGAGTGTTTAAATTTTGTAAGAGCGGTTACAAAATTCAGTGTTATTTAAAAAAAATGTTTCGACTGTTTTTGAGATTTAGGTGTCAATCAGTTAGAGGCAGGAGTCACAATTTGTTACTGTTGTTTGATCCGACTCTGTTCTCTAAAATATACCAAAACGAATACGATATTGTGAACAAAACGGCAATTTTAATCCAATCTCCACAACACTTGGGCAAACTATTAATGGAGGTAAGATTCACACGGAGGAAAGATATTAAATCAACGTTATATCGACCTTTTGGATTTCGTTTATTAGTATGTCATTTGGTTGCAATGTATCCACTTTGCTTTTTAGAACACAGCATTGCTAGAAGTGAGCTCAATTTAAATCGTGGGTGCCATCGCTGAAGCAGAAAAGCTTAACCTTCCGAAACATCTGGTCTTCTTTTTTTTTATTTGCAAAATTTCAATGTTCATCGTGCCTTGATCGTGTTATTAACATCGGCACTGGAGATGATTATACATGTGTAAAAATCGCAGGCATGAAGTAACAGGCGAGATGATAATTCAAATTATGTCATACCATCCTATAGAAGGAGAGTACTGCATATGATTGGCAAAACAACCAGTATAATGTGCTTTTGTGTATTGTGATTGACTATATACAAACCTGATTGGGAATTTGTACGCAGTAGGGCAATATAATGTGGCTTCTAGATCTTCATTTATAAATCTACCATACTAGAAGTAATCTGATATTTATACATGTCAGCGTAATATAAACACAGTCACTTTTTTTCTAAACCTATTTGGTTTACTTAAATACAATTTAGTTTTTCCCCGGCATAAGCTTATGTTTATATATTGTACGAATTCAGAAACAACACTTCGCGAAGGAAATCCGTGCTCAGAAAATATCCTCGAGAATTGTGATAAGATAGAAAAAATCTCTTCCTGACGACGAATCTCCTAGTAGAGGGGATGCTATTTTGGTGTGTGTGACTAACAAACCACAGTAACATACACTGTTCTCATGCTGTACGGATAATACAATATCTCAACCCCTTGGGATGAGATAGGGGATTCTCAACCTGAGGGGGAAGATTCTTAAGTTACTAAACACGAGGCTTTGCCGAGATTCCCCTACCTCACCCTCAAGGGGGTGAATGATATTTTGTCCTTACCCTGTTCACCCATTGTGTATCATATACATAATGAAATGTAATGTTACAGGCTTAACTCAGGGTTGACGTGACATTGATGGATTGTTGACGTGACCTCATACCTCATTTTTATGAATAGTGAAATCCCCCCGTCTCAACCCTAGGGTGAGATGTCAGGGAAGCTGAAGTCTCAAAGTTGACCCTGTGAGTGGAAAGGTCCGAGGAAAAGGGGGGGGGGGGTAAAATGGTTAACTAACGCAATGCATGTCAAAAAAGATCCTACTACATAAAAGAGAAATGTATTGAAAATATGTTAAGATCCCTATGGATGCTGTTTGGTAGAACGTTTAAAGAGACGTTGAGGCTCTATGAAATTCCAAATTTCTCATCAAATAAACGTACACAACTTCACTTAAAACTACCCAATATATTAAAATAATGGTGAATGTGATGCTGTGGTTATTATATTCTCTTTGATTTCTGTTAGGGACATCATCAACATTGATTTTTTTGCCTTCAGATATGAAGAAGAATACCGCGATATAAATATATAGTAATTCAAAAATTAGAATTAACATTATTGTTAATGTTACGATTGTAGTGTTAAGATATTGATAATTACAACATGTTGATTGAGACTTAAATGGCAGATCATAACTTTATCAATACAGTGCTTATATTTTAAGATCAACAACACACGAGCTAAGTTTAGAGATGTTTCTATAGCTGTTATTCCGGTTTACGTCAGAGTGAATATTAGTAATTAACGGGATACATATATTATGCTAAAAACTAGGAACAGCTCTGTGCACTATTATGCATGTTTACAACTATGGACATTTTGTGGTTTCTGACAGCTTCATATTTGCTTATATTATCAGATAAGTAAACAACGAATGCTTAATATACCACATAACAAGTTTACCAATGTAGGGTGATATGATACATATTTAATCAAGACACATTAACATGCAAAGTGGACGATTTTGACAAAACGACTAAATCTCTAATATACAAGTAGGTTCCATAATGTAAAATACAATAATGTTACTCGTGCAATGTAAACAGTAAGTAATTCCTTCGCTTGATTTCTGCATAAGCATAGTTGATAAAAACCACATTCAGACGTGTCGATATATATTTAAGTTGGTTATACTTGCATGCATGCACGATATATAATTAGAAACTATTGTAGCTGCTGGACACGAGTACAGGAGGCTACACATATTCGGTTATACCGCCGAGATAAGCTTTATGGACGAGGGTATCGTACAGGTTATTCGTCAAAGATGTTACAGTTTGCAAACTACCCCAAGAGGTTTCTGTACCCCGGATATCTGCTCCTGCGATGACAGCTAGCTTCACCAGGTAAAATAGTTCAATAGGTAATACATCCACAGGCGAAATGCCATGGGTCTGTTCGGTTTTGTACGTGTAACAGAACAAATCCACCTGCAGAAGGAGACAGCCAGAACTACACACTCAAAGTTGCTAGTGGTAATTTCAATTTAGTTTTTGCATTTCTTTTTTTTTTGATAAGTCATTTATCGTATATTCTTAATCAGCATACACTATTTACTTCATAGTATTCAAATGCATCAACGTGCCTTAATGCATTCAAATAATATTACGTATATACATGTAAACATGTGTATGCTGAATGCATTGGTTGTTAAAGCTATATTATATCCTTATTATAATAACAGAGAAGGCGCTAAGTATGGTGTTATTGTATCTTATATCGGGGCAAACCAGTTTTACGAAATGCTTTGTCGGGAAGTTGGAGGTACTACAATAAGGGAAAACTGTACGTTCCACAATTGACGCATTACACATGTATATGTTAAGCATTACTTGGTAACTCTAACCATAACCACATTAGGGGGTATAACAATGGTACAACATTTTACGAATTATCAATATTTAAAAACTGATGTTTTTTAAAACACTATATGTCTGTGTAGTCAGCTGTCAGCAAACATCGAGATTGGATGTTAAAATGGGACCTTGAAGAGGATTTAACTAGTGCCCCCTCATCTCGAATGTGGCTGTTTGATAGGAGCGTGTAGAACATATGTTTGCTTGATAGTAGCGTGTGGTATATATTTCTGCTTGATAGGAGCATGTTGTATATCTTTAGGCTTGATAGGAGCGTGTAGTTATGTTAAGCTGTTTGATAGGAGTGTTTAGTATATCTGGCTGTTTGATAGGAGCGTGTAGTTAATCTGACTGTTTGATAGGAGCGTGTAGTATATCTGTCTGTTTGATAGGAGTGTGCGGTATATCTGGCTGTTTGGTAGGAAACTTTGGTATATATGTCTCCTTTATAGGAGCGTGTAGTATATATGTCTGCTTTATAGGGAAGTGTGGTATATCTGGCTGTTTGATAGGAACGTGTGGTATATCTGTTTTTTGATAGAACGTATGATATATATGACTTTTTGATAGGAGCGTGTAGTGTATCTAGCTGTTAGATAGGATACGAATGGTATAACTGACTGTTTGATAGGAGCGTGTGGTATATCTGGCTGTTTGATAGGTGCTTGTACTATATCTGGCCGTTTGATAGGAGCGTGTTGTATATTTGGCTGTTTTGATTGGAGCGTGTTTTAAATATGGCTATTTAATAGGAGCGTGTGGTATATCTGGTTGTTTGGTAGGGGTGTTGTATATCTGTCTGTTTTGATTTGAGTGTGTAGTTTATATCTGGCTGTTTTTATAGGAGCTCTAGTATATCTTGCTGTTTGATAGAAGCGTGTAGTATATTTGTTTTTTGTTTTATATTTTTGTTTACTTGCGTCATAAAATGTAAAATTGCCCTCTTGTCTTATCTGTGTCCTCTGACTCCTCTGTTTCTGTGCGTTTGTCTGTAATTCTTGTTTATTGTAAATATATTGTCGACCAAGCTTGTATAAATAATGCATTTCCCTTCGTGTTGTATATATTGATTCCCCATCATATTTGTTTTCTGATGTTAAAATGGTAAGTCGGAAATTCTACATATATTTTACTATGTTTAATCCATACTTTTGAGTATATTTAAATCTTGCTATTTATTCCATACCCATTTTCCGAATCTAAATTCTTTTTGAATTTTATTTTTCCATTTTTTTTCAAAATATCTTACAAGAATGACCATTATCCATTTAAGTTCCAGCAAAATATTCAGCTTATAATAGATACACTAAAGTTGTATCTAATCGTAATGACACCTTTCATCAAGGGTAAATAGGTTCACTGTTAAATTTAGTTACATAATGTTTATCATGCAAAATATATACACATACACCATATTTAACATAATGATAGAAAGGCCCGTTTATTCCCAAGAACAAAGGAAGTAAGGACTTATATTTATCATAAATATATCACTAATATATGTAGGAAAGGGGAAGTTTATCAATACATTTGTAATTTAACATGTTATCGCCATGTTTATCCCAGGAATGAAGCTGTTTGTGCTTGTGGTAACGATTCTGCCTTGTCTGTGTTTGGGTGAGCATTTTCTTTATTAATTGAATATAAAAAGGGTTTTGAGATCACTATTCTCCGGTAATACATCTTTAATTGTCATTGTGTGTGCCTGTAACGGACTTTAATTATGAGTCGTGATAAAAATAATATGTAACTATCGTTTATCCTGGTGGGATAGAGCATTTCCTATTATAAATTACTGGTATCTGTAACCAACGTCCCTACACGAAATCTTATAATACATGACAGATGTACGTGTCAATTTTTGAAACTTGATTGGACATTCAACATGTACCACTCGTCATACTGATACACCCCTGAAGGTCGGGGATCGCGAAAAGTGTATCTTAAAGGGCGACTAATATAGGAACCCTTGCAGAATTGGGGAATTGCTTTTATACCCTCTTCATGTGGACACAAAAGCGACGTAAATAAATCTGTATCCATTGCAATATATTGGATCTTTATATGTCCTGTACTTCTGACTAC
>NW_018408615.1:92172-262687 GCF_002113885.1 Mizuhopecten yessoensis | reverse complement strand
AGGATGTTGAGTACACACATGTTACTGTGATCAGTAAAGGATGGAAATTATTACTTGTATAAATCTTCTAAGAGAAGGATGTTGAGTACATGTATGTAACTGTGATCAGTGAAAGATGTAAATGATTACTTGAATCAATCTTCAACTTCATTATGTCATTATGTCATTTCATTATGTCATTATGTCACTACATTATGTCATTATGTCACAACATTATGTTATATGTCACTACATTATGTCATTATGTCACTTCATTGCGTCATTATGTCACTACATTATGTCATTATGTCACTACATTATGTCATTATGTCACTACATAATGTCATTATGTCACTTCATCATCTCATTATGTCACTTCATTACGTCATTATGTCATTACATTATGTCATTATATCACTACATTACGTCATTATGTCACTACATTATGTCATTATCACTACATTACGTCATTATGTCACTACATTATGTCATTATGTCACTACATTATGACATTATGTCACTACATTATGTCATTATTTCAATTCATTACGTCATTATGTCACTACATTATGTCATTATATCACTACATTATGTCATTATGTCACTTCATTACGTCATTATGTCACTACATTACGTCATTATGTCACTACATTATGTTATTATGTCACTACATTATGTCATTATGATACTACATGATGTCATTATGTCACTACATTATGTCATTACATTATGTCATTATGTCACTACATTATGTCATCATATCACTCCATTATGTCATTATGTCACTACATTATGTCATCATATCACTACATTATGTCATTATTTCACTACATTACGTCATTATGTCACTACATTATATCATTATGTCACTATAATGTCATCATATTAATACATAATGTTATTTTGTCACTACATTATGTCATTATGTCACTACATTATGACATTATGTCACTACATTATGTCATTATTTCAATTCATTACGTCATTATGACACTACATTATGTCATTATATCACTACATTATGTCATTATGTCACTTCATCACGTCATTATGTCACTACATTACGCCATTATGTCACTACATTATGTCATCATATCACTACATTATGTCATTATGTCACTACATTATGACATTATGTCACTACATTATGTCATTATGTCACTTCATTACGTCATTATGTCACTACATTATGTCATTATCACTACATTACGTCATTATGTCACTACATTATGTCATTATGTCACTACGTTATGTCATTATGTCACTACAATATGTTATGTCTCTACATTATGTCACTACATTATGTTATTATGTCACTACTATGCCATCATATCACTACATTATGTCAATATGTCACTACATTATGTCATCATATCACTTCATTACGTCATTATGTCACTACATTACGCCATTATGTCACTACATTATGTCATCATATCACTACATTATGTCATTATGTCACTACATTATGTCTTTATGTCACTACATTATGTTATTATGTCACTACATTATGTCATGATGTCACTACATTATGTCATTATGTCACTACATTACGTCATTACATTATGTCATTATGTCACTACATTATGTCATCATATCACTCCATTATGTCATTATGTCACTACATTATGTCATCATATCACTACATAATGTCATTATGTCACTACATTACGTCATTATGTCACTACCTTATGTCATCATATCACTACATTATGTCATTATGTCACTACATTATGTCTGTATGTCACTACATTATGTTATTATGTCACTACATTATGTCTTTATGTCACTACATTATGTTATTATGTCACTACATTATGTCATTATGTCACTACATTATGTCATTACATTATGTCATTATGTCACTACATTATGTCATTATGTCACTACGTTATGTCATTATGTCACTACAATATGTTATTATGTCACGTTGCCTCCGATTCTGCAAGAAGATCCAGATGTGGTTATCCGTGATGAAGGCACACTATATCAGTGGATGTTACCGAGAACTGTGTTAAAAAGAAGACAAAATGGAAAAGCGTTAAGACGAGTGCACTTTCTAAATGGATTGACTTAATACCACACACTTGAGAGAGATTATGAATGTTAAAGGCAGGACTGATTGCCTTGACCCTTTTGTCAAATTCAATCTCCTTGACTACTAAACAATCATACCAGGGGACACACAATATCTTTAGAAATAGTATAACCCAAACTGCCTACGAAATAAGGTTCAATTTGCTGGACAACTTTGGTATGCAATCGACACTTTCTCGTTTTTCGTAATGCGCTATTGACCAATCAGATGGTACTCGAATTATTGGGTTATCAAATAAGTACTAAAGATTTATCTCCCTTGCACATGTACTGAATCGCTTGATTACACCACAAACCATCCAAACGGTGTTTTATTACAGGATCTAAACCTAATTCTGTAAACCATGACACCAGCGGCCACAAAAAAACAGAACATTTTAAAATGATAAATGTTTATTGGAAAAGCTGACCCCACACAAAACAGCAAATGACCCTCACCAAAAAGATAATTGTGTCTGGAAAACATATATATTAGCACCATATTAGTGGTGTGCATGTCACACTTTGATGTCAAATGCCAATTAAAAGTTTACAATAAAGGCCACAACTTCATGTCGAACGTCGAATCAAAATTAAAATATTGTAAAATTGTATACCAGGAAATGTACGCCCAGTTAAACTTTCGCCCTTCGCCTGCAAAATCCAAAATCTCCCAGCGTTAATTTCGCCTTACACATTTAACTACTATGTAAGATAACGTTGTTGGCTAATGTTCGCTGTAATGATAAAGTGGGCGAAAAAAGGCGATATTACACTGTTTCCTGGTTTACAGTATTTCTAAGAAGGAAACACTCCGGTAGACATACGAACCATATTCACTTTTCTCTTCATACATATTAAAACAAATGTATTTTTTATCATTATAGACCTGAACATGATGTTCAATTTAAATGAAAGCTGACAAAGTACAATGTATGTTATGCAAGTTTCTCAAAAAAAACACGTTTGGTTTATAATTACGCCACAAAGCCGCTGACACCGAATATCTCAGATTTAAACAATTTTATAATATCGTTGTAATATATTCGACTCATAAAAGAGTAAAAAAATGCAATTAAACCGCTGTGTATACAGTCGAAACGTAACAAAATGAACCACGTCTACATGCTAGCTTTACGACACTTTACCTGCATTTCAAATTTTGAAATACGTCCAAAAACTCGGGGGTATATTTACTCAACACGACCGTTTATATCACATGCCGTGTGCATATCAACACAATCTATAAATAGTGTCTACATCTTAAAATCTGACATACAAATCACAAGCAATCTTCTCAGAATATTCTCCAACACTTCACAGGTGCAGTTTCGTTTTGCAATGAACAAAATAAATCTGTCCTTACCCACAGTGTATGAACGGAACTGTATAGGAATGGGAAGTAGCGATAAGCGAAGCGAGCTTTGTGTACAGACGACAGGTGACATATGCAGGTACGTGCCAATACAATAGACCGGTTTGTAGTAAAAACTGAGTAAATTCTCTGTATAATACATGATATTTGGGCGGTGAACGTCGATAATTCCATTTAAGCTATGATTGGGGCTTAAAATCCTGAATTTGAAGTAAAATTTTATGTTTTTCCATGGCTTATCAGTAACATTCTATGATCTGTAGACACTTTCTGGGACTTTTTTCCACTAAATGAATAGGTTGGTTATTGATGCATACATCGATATGTAGCTCGCGATACCATCTATCAAATCTACATGATAAACTTACTATATATACAGTGGTTGTTTCAAGAATTGATCATTTTCCTCCATACTCACTGTATAGTTGCTTAGTCCGAGACTGTATAGCTGCTTGCGTATTGCGATTATATTTCTGTATAGCTACTTGCGAAACCAAAGGCCTATGTTTATCCATGTTTTGTTGGTGTTTTACGTTTTAATTTACACTTTGTGTCAATTTATACTCCAGGTTGAAGTCAAAATGATGGCTGCGGGCCAAGTGAAGATGTCTGATGACAGTGACGCGGACGCAGAAAACGACGAAGATGATATTAACAACATGTAATCTGAGTGGACAAAATTAAGATGGATCGACACCGATAAACGTGCTATCACGCGCACTGTCCAATCGATACTTTAGATTTTGCTGATGCTATTGACCATTGCATCTGTGATCATCCAGATTCTATACTCAAACTAAAAATACAAACAACGTCCGAAAAGAAGGTACTTTATAAAACAAAGAACTTTCAAGTGATCCCAAATGACAAAGCTATGAAAGGAGGTATGATTATCCCCAATAAAGCCTCTCTAACCATAAAGATATCGAGACGGCCAGTGTTTCAAACACCCACATCGCCATTGCAACCATTAAACAGACAGAGAAATCAGTCAACACCGAAGCACCTGGATTTTTCAAAACAAGGTGACCCTCCAGGTGGCGAGGATACTGATGAAACACTTTTATTTGAAAAATTAAAAGACATGTCCCTCGATGAAGATGTAGTATTATCGACGGAACATGACTCATTTGAAACAGGCGAAAGCATTTTTCAGCCCTCTACTCCACCAGTTGAGTCCGATTCAGGGAGCGCCCAAGCTGAACAGTGTGAAGACAGTGACTTGTTAACGGAGCTGAAACAGTTATTGCCAGATGTTCTTCGTACACTGAAGAGTGGGGGACAAGTTGATATGTACATCAACTTAAATGAGCTATTGGCGAAGGACAAGTTGCCACTTAGCAAAACTTAAAATAAACAGATATTGCACAGAAATAAATATTTGTAATACTATATGATATGACTATTTGCGATCATCATGCGTGAAAATTTGCAACAACAAAAAAAAAAGGTGAAAATATAAAAATAAACGTCTAAGTAACATCTGAAGTGTTCATTGTTAATAATAATGGTAGAGATTAAACAAAAGTGTCTGCGCCGGTAGGTCCATCTGTCATCTTGATAACAATCTATTTATTACAGACAGTTTTGTGATGTGCCAAACTGGAACGCCATTTGTATCCTTTCCCACATGTGTCGCATGTAAGGACCCTTCCGTCGTGTTTGGCATAGCAATGCTCTCTTCGAGCATCGAGTGACTGGAATGTGGCGACACAGGCGTCACAGGTCAGCTGCTTGGTGCTCGCATTTCTTTGACAGGTGTGCCTCAGAAGGGAGCTTTGGTACTGGAATGTCTCCTTGCAAAATGTGCATTTCACCCTCAAGGCCTTCTCGTGTGAGGCGACATGTCCTCTATAGTTCCACAGTGTATTGAAACCTCTGGAACGTACGGCACATGTAAACCAGACGGTTTTAGTATGCACCGATTTATGATGTAATGTCAAGCCATATCTCGTGCGGAATGTTTTTCCGCAGTCCTTGTGGAAGGGATCCCTTGAAACCTAACCACAAATTGCTGATATTTTTATGGTACATGGCAAACCAAGATTGTATGAGGGAAATATCACGCCTATTTAATGTATCAAAATCATCTGTTTTTAGTTGTGTGAGAGAAGTTTCATTCGCGTTATGTAACGAAATGCAGAAATACATTCATTGGCCTGATCAGACTGAACAGGATGAAGCAGCAGAAGAAATTAAAAACAGTACAGGAATACCAGGAGTCGTTGGTTTTATCGATGGGACTGTCAAGTGTTCCCAAGGGGGACTCTGGTTATGTAAACAGGAAAGGGTTTCCTTCTCTCCAGCTACAGGTTGTTGTGTCACATAATATGCTGATCATTGACGCATACGTAGGGTGGCCTGGTAGTGTCCACGATGCCAGAGTTTACAACAGTCCTCTTTTTGATGGTCTCCAAACAGGAATGATAGCCCCTGGACATTTTTAATAGGTACTGTAATGTATTTACACATATTTTTGAGAAAAAGTCTATATGACAATGTTTGAAGCATAAGTAATTTCCTTTTCCTTGCCTTTCAGGAGATGGTGCATATCCCTTATCAGAAGTCATGATAACGCCATTTAGACAAACTGGAAATCTGAGTGCACAACAGAAGCATTTCAACAAGAAGGTGTCATCAGTACGTCAAACAGTAGAACGTTCAATAGGACATATGAAACAACGATTCAGACGCCTAAGAGATCTTAGCTGCCGTGACATGAAAAGTGCCTGTGAAATCATTATGTCCGGTTGTATCCTGCATAATATGTGTATATCACATGAAGATGATCTGTCCGAGTACTTGGACAATTATGACGGAAATCAAGTAGTCAATAACTATCCTCCTGTGTATTTGGATAATGCTCGTGGTGTGCGGAAAAGAAATGAGATTGTACAGCTTCTCAATGCCAACAGATAACTGTGTTCGAAAACCATGCCATGGTTGCAAAGACTAGCCACTGCTTTTGAAAACAAGACAATGTGATAAAGTGTAAAATGAATCAAACTTGTTTTATTAAATGGAAAACAAAATAAAAACGTTTGAGTATCTCTCAGGTAACACAGATTTAAATAACTTTTCAATTACATATAAAATAAAAGTCACCAACTGATTATGGAATAAAACCTATTAAACATGATAATACAAACAATAATATTTAGAAAATGGGTGAACAAATAATTATGGGGCACTGTTTTCGTATTTGTCTCCAAAGTGTGATTCCATTATTGATATCATTAATATAAATTTATGATATCACTAAATGCCCAGAATTATTGAGATATTATTAATTGAAATTATTGATACCACTTAGTCAAACTAGTGATAACAATAATTCAGGGCATTTAGTGATATCAATAATATGATATGTGATATTATTAAATGAATTAGTGATCACTAATTCTATTAAGTTAAATCACCAATTTGAATTAGTGATATAATTATTTAATGATATCAATAAATATACATTGATATCGTTAATTTGAATTAGTGATGTCACATTTCGTAGATAAATACTAAAACGGTGCCCCATCTGACCTGACTGCTAGTGTAAACTTATTACACCATATTATGGACATATGGAAAACAAAATGACAGCATGTACATGGATTCTTTCATGATTAAGAAAACTGAACAATTACATTTCTTTAATGTAGTTTTTGAGAAGTTGAAACTGATTGTGTTCCTTTCAATAACGACCACTTGGATTTGGGAAACTGTACGCGTATCGTACACATTTCAACATTTGAAGTGGCACTTTGTCTATAATACTGTGACCAAATGTCACCCTTCCCACATTACTGTTCAACAGTTGTGCCAAATTTTCAACGTCCCTTTGACACTTTGTAGTTACTTTTCCACTAACATACCGTAGCCCTTTCTTCCTCTGCATCAACTCTACCAAAAACTCCACAGAGAGTTCTGACCTACTTTCATGTGTAACTAAGGAATGCAAATTTGGCAAAGCAATGATGACATTGTAGAGAGACTGCAAAGAATACCCTACGTCTATCAGTTCCAAAATTTCTAACTGAAATAGGGCCCCTGAGTACAGAGCAGAAAGCAGACTGAGCATGGTTGTATTAGCTTTAGCTCTGATCACAAGTTTTGTCAATGAACATATAATGTTCAGGAAGAGGAAGTCTGGAACACTTCTAGGTGTCTGTTTACAAGACACATTTATATTGGTGAAGGTTCCCAGGATATTTCTTCCCATTCCTCTACTTGTTGAAGCTAAACACAGCTGATCAGTAATGTTAAGATGCCTAAGAACTTCCATGAGGATTGTCTGTGGCAGGCTGATGATTCTGAAATTATTATTAAACATTCATGTTTAAATGTCTAAAAAATGAAAACATGTTTATAATAAAATTTGGCAAAAGTAAAATGTATTTTAAGAAATCTATTTGAATGCATCTTGAGCAACTTTAAATTATTGTTGGTATCTCCTTGTGGACACAGACCGTGATAACAAAACCTGTGTTTAAACAGAAGTTATTTTACTGAACTTTGTACAACTGTCACCATTTAAAGACAAACAGCATTGCAAAAACAAAAGGCCAAGTAGTCAAAATCTACTTCGCCATTCCGGCCTATTAGTTCTTTTAGTTGACGGAGGACAGACAGACGCCATGGTACAGAATAAGCTCATATCATATTATAGCAACATTTAATGTTTTTTCTTGGAGGAGGGAGTTAAAGACGAACACCACTATATAATATGCTTCATTCACTAGTACTACACTATACATCTAATGAGACCAAAAATAATCCCCACCTTGGAAAACCCTTTTTCAAGAACTGATATCAGCCTGTCCATAGCTGCCATCTTGTCTTTGTGTCTTTCTACTTGCCTGGTGTCTAAATTTTCAAGCCATTCAGGTCTCTCTTTTCTTTTCCTGTCTCGTCTCGTCTTGCTTGGAGTCTGACTAGTCCGGTTAGTCTCGGTACTATTGCCCTCCATAGTCATGCCCCTGCTGGAGCTAATCGCTACTGATGGTCTTGTGGAGGCGTTCATGCCATACAACTGCTGAAACTCGGAAAAAAGGACAAGACTTTTTGTCGTTTCCAGTTTTTGAATTGTGATCCACAGTGTTCCTGTATTCTCGTTTCAAACTCTTAAACTTGTTCTCACATTGTGTAGGCGTAGATTTGTACCCCTTCTTATTCATGCTTTCACTTATTTTTTTCCAAAGTACTTTGTGTGTTCTCATGGAATGAAAGTCGGATTCCATAGTTGATCGCAAGTCAAACAGTAGAGCTGTTTCTCGTCTTCCCCAAAATTTTGGAAGATTTTCCTCAGTGGAGGATGACGCCAATGCACCACCTGTGACGGATGGAGGGTCGTTGTTGGAGGATGACGCCAATGCACCACCTGTGACGGATGGAGGGTCGTTGTTGGAGGAGGACGCCAATGCACCATCTGTGACGGATGGAGGGTCGTTGTTGGAGGATGACGCCAATGCACCACCTGTGACGGATGGAGGGTCGTTGTTGGAGGATGACGCTAATGCACCGCCTGTGACGGATGGAGGGTAGTTGTTGGAGGATGACGCAAATGCACCACCTGTGACGGATGGAGGGTAGTTGTTGGAGGATGACGCCAATGCACCACCTGTGGCTGAAGAGGTTTTTTTCAATTTTGATGATTCTATATTAGCCCTGATTGTTTCAAGAAGTTGAGTATCTACAAAATAAGCAAAAGAGAAAATGACATATTTCACTCATGTTTTAAAAGGGAAAAGTATAGAAAGGGAAAAGTATAGAATAGACAACTTCCAAAACCCATAGTTAAATAATTTCCAAGATTCAGATTTCTAAATTGATCTGATCTGCTTTACATATTTAGCACATTTTGCAACTACATTTAGTGCATGTAAATTGTTACAGATATGTGTATAATCTAAATTAATGCACAAAAAAAACTTAATATATTCATCATCTCGGTCTTTCGTCTTGGATGTCAATAAGGATGTTTAGATTAAACTCATGTAATTCTTGATGCATTTTTATTCTTGTACTTTCTCCTTCTTAAAATTAATCTCGACATGGGTTAATACTAGAAATGATACCAAATGGACTGCTTTAAATATTGATGAGGGCCAATCTTTTTTAATTAAAGTTATTTTGGACTTCCTACCTCCATTCTCTAAACGTTGAATCGTTGGCATGTCCAGTTTGACTAGGTAGGTGGTCCCATCACTATATGTTAGACGAGTTTGTTGCCAATATCCTGGACTTGAACTGCAAAACTTCAACCTCGATTGAATTTTTTTTTCTGGTTGCGATATTATTCACATTTACAATGAAACACGTATGTATGTACATTATCATTATGGCATTACCTTAGTACAAGATCATCAAAGTAGCATACTTCATCAGAACCAGTCTCTGAGCACCATAGGCATCAACACTGCCAAGTTATCATCAGATAATACGTTCTGTGTCATTTAAAGTTATTTTTTATAAAATTATTTGATGTTGACTTACTTTTTAAGACGATATTCGAGATTAAATAAGACACACATTAATCTCACCTGCTTTCGTCCGCCATGTTTGTGACGTCATAACTCTCGTTGACCCTGGGAAATCGGGGAGTATACTCTTGACCCAGTTTCGGAACTCGCGTGTTATACTCCCGTCGTTCTTGAATGAAACACGGGTGTCGAGTTGTAATTATAACTCGGGTTCTAAACGAACACACCCCTAGTGCACGAATTTCACCACCACAACACTCGTAGAATGCACCGGAAATAAACATTTTGTTTTCAGCAATTATTTAAAGTATGGATTATTATTTGGAGAAGAGTATCGGAAGACATTATGTAACCCACAGGTGAGTGTCAGAGATTCTACTTTCTATTTACGATAACGAAACTATATAGCGGAAGCATGCAATACTGAATTATGCGCACGCACCCCGAACGGAAGTGGGTCCGTCATTTCGTTCTCTGGACAGAATTAATAAGCCGCTCGGCTCTCGCCAAGAGCGGCTTAAAAATAAGATTAACGACCGACTTAAAAACTAGTCACAAATACATGTCATCACACTACAATAGTAACGTGACGTCACAAATACATGTCATCACACTACAATAGTAACGTGACCTCAGGATGTACACAAGTACATGTTGTTTTTGATAATGGTTAATCGGTGATATGTCAGCAATATCGCACAGGATTTCAATCGGTTGCTTTTATAATATAGCTTATGGAGGATCATGTTTTAAAAAAATACGTATTGTAATACACATAAATACTGATTATATATCGAATGAACACATATTTTACAAAACTCTTTTTATATCTAGTGTTAAAGCAAGCGTAGCATCTTTCATGTTGATGTGCTTACAGTCACAGTTTCAAAACATAAATTTTTGCCATATTTTGTTGTTATTACTTATACTGGACATGGATGTAGAAACTAATCCAGGTCCATCAGTAAATGAATTATCTCTATTTCATTTGAATGTTAGAAGCATAAGGAATAAATTAGAATATATTGAAAATATTACAAATGAATTCAATATTTTATGTATGACTGAAACACATTTGGATGAGTATGTACCTACTTCTGAACTAGTTCTACCGGGTTTTGTGGAACCATTTAGAAAAGACAGAAATTTCTCCGGTGGTGGTATCTTAGTATATTATTCTGTTTCCTTAAAATGTGTCCGGAGGAATGATCTCGAATTTCTGGATGGAGAAATAATTTGGATACAGGTAGAATTAGGTCACAATAGTGTATTAATATGTACCGTTTATAGACCAGAAAATTCACGTCACCCTTTTTGGGAGAATTTTAAGTATTCGATTGAAAAAGCTTTAGAAATTACTTCGAATGTTATTATTGTTGGTGATATAAATGTAGATATGCTAACGTTATCACGTAATCATATTTTACACCAAGTCATGTTGGAAATGGACTTAACTAACGTTATTAATGAGCCGACTAGGCGTGGAACAACCAGAAATAGTTTACTAGATCCTATTTTATTAACTGACCCTACCAAATGTACTGATTCGTATGTAATTCCGATTGATCGTAATATAAGTGATCATGATGCATGTATTGCATTTTTGTCTATACCTATAAATCTCTCTTGTACCTACACTCGAGAAATTTGGGCCTATAAACATGCCGATTTTAATAGGTTAAATTTTTAATAGATACTTTTGAGTGGCCTATATTTTTTCAAAACTTTATTTCTGTTAATGTAGCATGTGTTGAATTTACTGAACAATTTTTGAAACTTGCTAAAGAATGTATACCTAAAAAACAGTTTATATAAGACCTCGTGATAAATTATGGATGAATTCCCAATTAAGAAAAGCTTTTCAGTTACGAGACCGGTTACATAACGCCGTTAAATGTGTTAAGTCCATAACTTAGAGAAATTTAAAAGACAAAGAAATAAGGTTAATAATATGAAAAAATATGCAAGAGAAATGTTTTATAATAGTGTTGGTGAGATTATAGATAATCTTAATACCAGTAATCCTAAGTCATATTGGAGACTAGTGCGTAAATTATTAAAACAGTCGGGTTCTCAGGAGGTTATTCCACCTCTAGTTAATCCTTGCAATGGAAATATTGAATTTGATGATGATAAGAAAGCAAATATTCTAAATAATTATTTTAGCTCTATCTCAAACATAGATGATATTGGCAAATCTTTACCCAGTTTTGATTCCAGAACTGATTCTGTACTTGATTCTATTGTGGTTGAAAGTGATGAAATATGTGATATTTTGAAAATTCTGAAATTAGGAAAAGCATCTGGTCATGATACTATAAGTCATCATATGCTAAAATTTACAGCGAATTCTATATGTAAGCCATTGTCAATTCTTTTTAATATGTCACTAAATTCTAAAATATTCCCTGAAATATGGAAACATGGTATTATTTTACCTCTGTTCAAAAAGGGTGATAGACACTTGGTGTCAAATTACCGACCAATTACTTTGTTGTCTTGTATAGGTAAGGTTTTTGAAAGGGTTGTATTTAAACACATCTATAATTTTTTCCTTGATCATTCTTTATTTTACGAAAAACAATCTGGTTTTATGATTCATCATTCCACTGTCCATCAGCTAATAGAAATTTACCATAATATATGTTGTTCATTAGAAGAAAAAAAACATACTTGTCTAATTTTTTGTGATATATCGAAGGCTTTTGACCGAGTTTGGCATAGGGGTCTTTTACATAAATTACATGCTTATGGTATTAGAGATGGTTTACTACATTGGTTTAAAAATTACATTTCAAACAGACAACAACAGGTTCTTGTTAAAGGTGTGTATTCTAATATAGGTTACACAAATGCTGGTGTACCACAAGGAAGTGTGTTAGGTCCTCTGTTATTTTTGGTTTATATTAATGATATTGTTGATAATTTAAATTGTATTTCACGCTTATTTGCTGATGATACCTCTTTGATGTATTCTTCGTCTTCTCATGCTGATATTGAAATGTGTGTAAACAGAGATTTGGAAAAACTTGACAAATGGTCACGGGACTGGCTTACTAAATTTAATCAACAGAAAACTGATGTGTTATTTATATCTAATTCGCGAAATATACTTCCTTTACAGATTTGTTTTGGTACTGAGACTCTGAATTGTGTTGAAAGTCATAAACATTTAGGCGTAATATTTAGTGCAGATGCAAAATGGTCTTTACATATTTCCGAAATTCAAAAAACATGCATGAAAAAGGTATCAGTACTACGAAAGTTTAAATTACTGTTGAGTAGGAAAACTTTGTTAAGAATATATAAAGTATTTGTGTTGCCTGTGTTGGAATATGCCTGTGAAGTTTGGGATGGTTGTTCTCTGGCAGATCTAACTAAACTTGAACAAGTTCAGCTTGAAGCAGCAAGAATTATTACTGGCCTACCCTCTTTTTCTAGTAAACAATCACTTTATCAAGAATCCCAACTTGAACCTCTATCTGAAAGAAGAAAACTTAAGAAACTTTCCCTAATGTACAAACTCCATAATAAACAAACACCTTCTTATTTAACTAACATTCTTCCTCCTAAAGTATGCGAACGCAATAGCTACAACTTGAGAAATACTGAAAACTACACTGTTCCCAATTTCCGTCTGTCTAGTTCATTCCAATCCTTTATTCCTTCTTCTATAAGACTATGGAACGATTTACCAAATACTGTCAGAGAGCAGCCATCCGTTAACATTTTTAAATCATCGATTAAGCGTAACCAAGGTTACTTGTTGCCTATTTTTTTTCATGTAGGAAATCGAAAACTAAATATTTTACATACACGATTGCGTCATTCATGTAGTAGTTTAAATTATGATTTGTATAGAGTTAATATTGTAGGTGATCCAATGTGTGCATGTGGAAATGAGTGTGAAAATGCAGTCCATTACTTTTTTGATTGTATGCTGTATATCAGACAAAGACAAATTTTGATTGATGATATCTCACGTTATTGTAATATTTCTCTAAATGTTATTATGTACGGTTCTCCAAATTTGTCAGATGAAGACAATGAAAATATCTTCCATATAGTCCAAACCTACATTAAAAATAGTAACAGATTTTAAGGTCAGTAGTATTATCCTATCATCTCTCTTTCTTATTCTTCTAAATTTCTTTTCTTCCCTTTTCCCTTCCTTTCTTCTTTGTTCATATATATTATAAATATATTTGTTGTTGTTGTCATGTAATCAATATAATGAAATGTATTGGAGAGGGCGTTTCTAAGTTGAGATAACTTGTGCCTAATCCTTTTTGTTGAATGACAAATAAAAAATGTTTTAATCAAAACACAAGATTGGGGACAATTTAGCCTAAAATTTTACTGTGGCCTGTTGAGACTTTTAATATTTTGATTAGTTGGTCTTCTTTCGTTTCTCTTACAAGAGTGTCTGATGAAAATAGTTGATACAAAGGTAATACATTAAATTTATCTCCAGCACATTCATGAATATGTTTGTTAACATGAAGATTTCGTAAAGAATCAGTTCTAGTTTGTTGTCTATGTACAGTCACACGTGTTCCGAGTTCATTACCGGTTTGACCGATGTAAAAATCACCACATTTAGAACAAACTATTGCACGAATTACATTTTTTTATTTACAATTCATATTTACCTTCACAGTAAATTTCAAACCATTCTTGAACATTGATGTATATTTAAATAAATTGCTAACGTGTCAGTGGCGGATCCAGAGACCTGTCTGGGGGGGGGGTTCCAAATTTCCTGGGGGGTTTCCAGGTGGGGCAAAATTGAGTAAAATGGTGAAAATACATGATTTTTAAAGAAACTTCTCAGGCTGGGGGGGTTCCTGAAGCCCAAAAAACCCCTCTGGATCCGCTACTGCGTGTGTATATATATGAACAACATTGATGTATATTAAAATAAATTGCTAAGTACAAGTGGGACGTATATAAACAACGATGTATATTTAGATAAATTGCTAAGTATAACGGGACGTATATATATATGAATATTATATTTGAATACGTTGGCTGTATCAAAACTAAGAAGTCCAAAATAAAGCACAAACATTCTGATTTTTTTTTTTTTTTGTGTCTTTTCGTCATTATGTTTTTTCTTTATTTCGTTCCTTGCTATATATCGTTGTTTCGTCTTTTCGTGATATCGTTTTTTTCGTCTTTTCGTTATTTAGCTTTGGCGCTTTGGCGTTATTTCGCTTTGGCAGGTTTTCGTCTTTTCGTTATTTCGTTTTTTCGCTTGGCGTTATTTCACGGGCGACAAAGCGAAAAGACGAAATGTCATATATAAGCCACCATAGATAACACTGCCGCACACTTAACATGTCGTCGACGCTGGTTGAAAGTCATATTCAAATTCAAATGATATGTGAAGATTTTGCTATACATTCGTCCAATTTATTACACCCTCTGACCAATCCCATATAGATACTATCATTAATCTTACCTAAACATATACAGAACGCTTGTGCATTACCGTTACAATGTTTACCGTCTACACTTACATTAACACAATAACCATTGTACCTGCAACTGTTGTTACCCAGTACCTTCTCATTACCTGACTACAGAACGTGATCAATTTCTATGACGTTTACAACAATACATGTAGACGGAGCTATATATATATATATATATATATGTTCCACAAACGAGACGCAATTATGGGACGTCATCAATCATTGATGCGTGCCGAGTAAATCAAGGCTTATGAACCATTCACAAAAGGTACTGAAAATGTAATTAATATTTTCTATTTCGATCAGGTAATTGCATGATAACTCAAGTTAAAAACGTAAATTTAATAAATGGGTAAGCTGGAATGTTCAACAAACATAATTCTATCTCTGGCGCACTTTAAACTTGAATATCATCCCATTTATTGCACCATTTCTAACACACCTTGAATTTAAATATAATTCCATTATTGTCAAACGAGTATTTGGGTACAACTGTTTGCGAACAACGTTTCCATTTTCCCTCTTTTTCCAGTTTTAGGAAGAAGTTTTCCAATTTTCCTGCGTATTCCTGCACGTGTGTAAGATATTCCTCCCTCATCACGATGATGATGTATCCACCTAATAACATAATTGAGAGACACATAATATCACTGTGAAGGACGTGTACACGAGTTAACGTAATCACGTGCTTCAGTCGCCTGTACAATAACAACATCCGTACATAATGTAACCTGACTGATTATTAAAACAAGCGTTAGCTTAGACATGTCAGCTTTTTTTCTTTTAAACATCGAGTTCAATTATTCCGTCTTTTCGTATTGCAGAGTTATCTGCTCTTGTGAGCAGGTATTGATTGTTACGTCAATAGTTTGTATGAGAAAATTACGTCGTTTTCTCAAAAAAAGATAACGTTACTTTCACGAACAAATGACGTAACAATCAATACCTGCTATCAAGAGCAGATAACTCTTCAATACGAAAAGACAGAATAGCAATTGCAAAGACATTTTATCTTTGAAACGAAATAAATAATTAATTTCGATGTCTTAATTAGATTATATAAATTATGTACGTGAGTTTTTTTTCTTTTCGCAGATAACTTTTCTTCCATTGGTTTTCCTTTCAACCACTCCGCCCCTGCACCTACGCGTGTGTAATATAATTGGAATGATTGAAGAATGACTTGTCTTTCTCGTTAGGGTATCCATCAACCTCCATTGATTATATACGTATTATCATATACTTGTCTTTGGCATGGCTGGCTTTGAATGTGCGATACTGCTAGCTGTGCTGAGGTTGTACGAACCGACCTATATGTGCCCAGCACGCGCCATATCCGCGTTGCACGCGCCTTACTCTTCAAGCACACGCCTTATCTGGTTTACTTCCGGCTCGACAAATTGCAAAAAATCACACAAGAATTGCTTGCTGATTAATGGTGTTTTTTTGGTGAGGCTAAAACCCAGAGGTCATTCCAAACCAACTGGAGGACATGAAAAGTTGTTTGAAGAATTTGCTGACATACGGAGGACGATGGACGCCTTTGTTCGGACTAGGTGAGCTAAACAGGTTACGACCATTTTCATATCATACCCTGTGTCTGCCATCCACGCATACAGCCCGATCCCTCCAATCCATCGGGCTGATATGGAGGTTTCAGGTCGATACAGGGTAAGGTATAGAAATAATCATGATAACCTATTTTAATAAAAAAAAAAAAAACCGGGTACTGATCCGATTATCCCGTGGTAACCTACTCTAAAAGGAGACATACAGAAAGATACTAAACGGAGACCTTTAACTACAGGGATAATGGTATGTTAATTCCAATGTTTCCTGTAACCAACACGTGCAGCTACCACATGTTGGTTCATACAAATGTACCTGGTTTGACTATCCTGATCATCTCCGTTAGAGCAGCACATGGGATGTGTCCCTCCCCCATCCCTCCGGCCACCGCAACGCAGGAGTATTTACCTATACCAACATAAACAACAGAAATACATAACGAAAGATAATGCTTCGTGAAATTATCGTGTGTTAATAAAAAGGGTCAGAAAACGAAGCCTTTATCGCATTTTTGATTCGTTCTACATTACCAAACATGAATACATGTATTTGAATTCGGGATATATTCGTCTACAAACAAACAGTACGAGTCAATTTATTTATTTATTTTCATATCAAGCGTTTCAACAATACATGTACATATTTATCATTATATCACTATGTTTCAGCACTACGTGCAGTTACAAACCATACTGAGCTCGCTGTGTTTTCATATTTAGTACAACACAAGGCAGGTATCTGTAACATGTGGTTTATTGTGATTCAAAAGGCGTTTTTGTTTAAACGACTGAAATGGAAACGACTGTTTTTTCTACATATTTACTGTAAACTTAGGGAATTGCTGGGGTTGTGGCCTTCTTACTGCTGTCAAATGGAGACTATGGATTAAATGTCGGAATGTCCGAGTTCGGGGCTAACATACTACTGTCTATGTTAAAGCTAAGGTTCATATTGTCCTTTTCTCTGTTGACAGTTTTTGCGACTTACCATCGTTAATAAGGATCACCCTGTTGATTAACATAATCTTCCCCTACCCTGTGGGTGTGACAGAAATCTCCAACCCTCGGGGTGATTATTTTCGTTGTCTAACCCTCGGCTCAAAAATAATCATCCCCTACCTTAAGGGTAAAACAGAGAAATCTCCACCTCGGGGTGATTATTTTGGTTGTCTAACCCTCGGAAGAGCCTCGGGTTAGACAACCAAAATAATCACCCCGAGGTGGAGATTTCTCTATTATACCCTTAAGGTAGGGGATGATTGTTTTTCTCCCATCTTATTATTTCGGTCACAACTCCACCGACAGTAGTGTAAACAAAAACACATGTGGGGTAGGAATATCGTCATTCACTATTGATTACGTCACAATTACCAGTGACGCATTTTAATGTCGTCACAATTGAACAAGTGCTTATCGGCACGAGGCTATCTCCCCCTAGGGGTTGACTAATATAATCTATCGCTACTGGTGTAAGATAGAGAAATCTCAACCCGAGGACTAAGATTTTTTGTCCAGAACGAGGCTTGCCGAGTTCTGGACAAAAAATCTTAGTCCGAGTAACGACTGATTATTTTTCTCCCATATCTAACAGTATTTTAATGTGAAATAAAGGTAAACATGGACCCAAAACACATACAGGCAATTTGTTGATGGATTGTTGACGTGACGTCATTGTATTGTTGAAGTGACGTCATGCCATTGTTATGAATAGGGGAATCCCCCCGTCTCAACTCTAGGGCGGAGACAGATAAATCTAGCACCGGCAAAACGGGAGATAAATCTGTCAGGTGTGGGAGAAAAGCTGATCTTTCCCTGTTGAAACGGGAGACACGCATGTGAAGGGTGGGGGAATTACTTACCATTGTATGCAGACAATATAGAGTTGTTTTACGTATTTTGCCTTGTATATGGCGTAACGTTTAACCTTGTCAATATGGAGAATAAAGTTCATGGCGTACTTAACCATACATAGGGATACATTTTTCGTTTTTTTTTCAATACGAAAAGCAAGATTTTGTCTTACTTAAACTTGTTTACCGGAAAATGTTAAACTTTATCAATACGAAGGACAGCGTTTATAAACTTTATCTATTTTACAACAATTATGAAACAAGTAATTACAACTTATGTTAATCATTTTTGTTGTCCGGATGTTAGCACGCTGGGCGGGGATGGGTCTTAACGTGATGTTGGAGGAAACCGAAGTACCCGAAGAAAACCCAAGTGGTTTAGTGGTTTATAGAGTACACTTACCCTTATATATGGTCCAAAGCTTCACATTGTCTACAGTTTGTGACATATACTTAGACTCTGTGGTAAAATGTTTAGCTTTGCTAGTCCGTTTGGGTGACTAAGTTTGTCGTGTTCATACCCGTGTCTACAAGAAGGATATTTACCATTGTCAATAGGTAGAGTGGCATCGGACATGAACTCGCAGTACAGTTTGTTATATATATTCTTTGCCCTGGCCACATCTAGCATCTTATCAGACGGGTCCAGACCATCCACATTGACAAAGCCCTCTTTCTTAAGCTACAAGAAATCAAAACACATCTAACGTTAGCACATACCATGTACCGCACTGTTGGATATTTTACGTTAAAAATGGCGTTTTACTTCTCCTGTCTGTTGGTTATTGAAAGTGTTCTGATGCATGTAATATATTAAGGATATTTAATGGTGTCTTCAGTAATAACAAATATATTTCACGAGTGTGGCTAATATATTGATACATGTATTTGTTCACGAGTGCGCAGGACGAGTGAAAAATATCAAAATATTAGCAACACGAGTGAAATGTATTTGTTATAACTGAAGACACCATTACATTTTCTATCTATTACATTTTTAAAGCATAAATCATGAAAAAATGTAATGTATTAAAAAAGGGCAGGAATCAGAAGCGTAATAATAAGCGCCATAATCTAATGACGTCACGCTTGCATTGACAACAAGGCTGCGCGCCAATTTGAATGGGATAATCAACGCAATTCCGAAGTTTTTTACTGTTTCCTGGTATGATTGCTTATACAAATGTTATTAATTGTATATTTATGTAAATACTTAAGTCTGTGTACCAAACATTTACCATAACAACCACTTATTCTACCGTCGCTTCATTTGAATCTGAACAAATAAGCGTTGCCTTTGAATGCAGCAAATAGAGAAAACCGTTATGATTGGTCAATACCAAAAAGTGATATTTTCACAGTACAAAATATCACTTTTGATATTTGTCACAGTGTGAAAGATATCAGTTTTATCAAGTTGTTAGAATCCGATATTTTACTGACAAAAGGTAAAAAAATAGTTGCTCCACCTGCCCATTATGCTACGGTAGGTTAAAGATGGTTTTACAATTTTAAAATTTAAAAAAAGATATGTCGACCGATCTAGAATTGTAAAGCTAAGAGATAGTACTAGATTATCTTTTATAAAAATAATAATAATTCGAAGTTTTTATAAAACGCTTTACCACAACCTAGTTTGTAGATCGTCTCAAAGCGGTTCAAAAATTACTATCCGCGGTTATAGGGCCTTTGCAACCAGCAAACATCTTTCTCGACTCCCTGTGGAACATACAGCTGGTGCTGCCATTTCGGCGCTCACAGCTAGCATTCAACAGTTCTAGCACTGCCCAACCACGTACATATTTACAGCTGAGTAGACTGGAACAAGTGGAGTAAATAAACTTGCTCAAGGATACAACACAGTACCGTGCCGCGACTCGAACCCGCAACCCTTCGCTCACGAGCCCAGCGTCCTACCACTAGACTAGCTACCGTGCCTCCTTTTTTACTCTTGTAATTTTCTTCAAACGTGTATTAGTATTATCTACATGCTATCATCGATAGGGGTGAACGACCCCTGTATACTTTCAACACCATTCAAGCAAATGTAGAGCGAAGGATGTAAAAACAGAAACAAATTAATCATACTTAACGCTGAAAACAGTGAAAAATTAATAACACCTTCTAATAAATAAACACATGTATTGACGTTTTATGGTTGTGGTGGTGATAATGAACAATGTATATCTTTTAAGTTGAAAAATGCTACGTAATAAATGAGTAGAAAGGCGGTCTATCAAAATCTAGATGTTAGAGATAGTGAATGAATTCAACTATCTTGGAATCTTATTGAAATATAATGGGAAATTTAAACAAACACAGAAAAAAAATATCTGAACAAGGAAGAAAAGCATTGTTTGCATTATTGGGGGTATGTAAAAAACAGTATTTTAATATTGAGACTCAATTAGCAGTGTTTGATACTTATGTCAGTAGTATAGTCAACTACGGATCAGAAGTATGGGGATTCCATAAAGGCCCCGACATCGAAAAACTACATGTAGATTTTTGTAAAAGGTTGCTAGGTGTGCGCAAATCCACTCCGAATATGATGGTATATTTCGAATTAGGCCGTTATCCATTGCATGTAATAAGGAAACTAAAAATATTTAAATATTGGTTTAAATTGCTCAATACCGAAAACTGTATTTTGAAATCCTGTTATGAAAATATGCTGCTAATCAAGGATCCATGGGTCTGTGAAATAAAAGATGAATTGTATCGTTTAGGCTTAGGATATATCTGGGACGCACAGAATGGAAACAATTTCACTTTTTTAATTATTAAGGCAAGATTATTTGACATTTTTAATCAAGAGGGATATAGTCTAATTACAGGTATGTCTAAAGGTATGCTTTACAGAGAATTAAACAGTACAATTTTACTACAATCTTATCTAACAAAATCAGTTAATATCGGTTATATGAAAGAAATTGCTCGACTTAGGCTGTCAGCTCACAAATTAAACATTGAATCTGGACGTTATGTTGGCACTGTTAGAACTAATAGATTATGTACAAAGTGTAATCTTAATGACATAGAGGACGAGTTTCATTTTGTTTTAGTTTGCACAAGATATACAGATTTAAGACGGAAGTATTTAAAATTTTACTATAGAAATAACCCTAGTGTATATAAGCTTGTTCAATTACTTAATACACCGAATATTAAAGGATTATGTAATCTTGGAAAGTATCTGATAGCGGCAAATAAGCGCCGATCAGATATATGACAGTTTGTATGTGTGTATTGTTCATTCTCCTGTGACCAATGTGGCTTTTTGTACATATGTAAATATCCTGTTTAATATATGTTTATACTGATAAGTCGCAAGACTTAAAGTTAATAAAGAACTTGAACTTAGATGTCGTGAGAACATTTTTAAAGCACTTTGATATTTTAGTGTTTTTGAAATTTAGTATTTCAGTACAACTACAAGAGCTAAATACCCCAAAGTACGACTTAGTTCACATTTTGACCTGGTGTGTTGACGCCCCTATATAGTTGTGCGATTTCGCCCTTATGTTGATACTACTGTATGGTAGTATGAGTTTGACCTGGTGTGTTGACGCCCCTATATAGCTGTGTGATTTCGCCCTTATGTTGATACTACTGTATGGTAGTATGAGTTTGACCTTGTGTGTTGACGCCCCTATATAGCTGTGTGATTTCGCCCTTATGTTGATACTACTGTATGGTAGTATGAGTTTGACCTGGTGTGTTGACGCCCCTATATAGTTGTAAGATTTCGTCCTTATGTTGATACTACTGTATGGTAGTATGAGTTTGACCTGGTGTGTTGACGCCCCTATATAGTTGTAAGATTTCGCCCTTATGTTGATACTACTGTATGGTAGTATGAGTTTGACCTGGTGTGTTGACGCCCCTATATAGTTGTAAGATTTCGTCCTTATGTTGATACTACTGTATGGTAGTATGAGTTTGACCTGGTGTGTTGACGCCCCTATATAGTTGTAAGATTTCGCCCTTATGTTGATACTACTGTATGGTAGTATGAGTTTGACCTGGTGTGTTGACGCCCCTATATAGTTGTAAGATTTCGTCCTTATGTTGATACTACTGTATGGTAGTATGAGTTTGACCTGGTGTGTTGACGCCCCTATATAGTTGTAAGATTTCGCCCTTATGTTGATACTAATGTATGGTAGTATGAGTTTGACCTGGTGTGTTGACGTCCCTGTATGGTACATGTACGTACATGTAGTACGTGTTTCAACTGGTGTGTTGACGCCCCTGTATGGTACAATGGTAGTGCGAGTTTGCCCTTGTGAGTTGACGCCCCTGAACGGTAATATGAGATTGACCTTGTGTGTTGACGCCCCTGTATGGAAGTACTAGATTCACCGTGTGTGTTGAGCTACAGTATGGAAGTACAATATTGATCTTGCGGTTGACGCCCCTGTATGGAAGTACAATATTGACTTTGTGTGTTGACGCCCCTGTATGGAAGTACTAGAATGACCTTGTGTGTTGACGCCCTTGTATGAAAGTACAATATCGACCTTGTGTGTTTCGCCCCTGTATGGAAGTACAATATCGACTTTGTGTGTTGACGCCCCTGTATGGAAGTACTAGAATGACCTTGTGTGTTGACGCCCCTGTATGGAAATACAATATCGACTTTGTGTGTTAACGCTACAGTATGGAAGTACTAGAATGACCTTGTGTGTTGACGCCCCTGTATGGAAATACAATATCGACTTTGTGTGTTGACGCTACAGTATGGAAGTACTAGAATGACCTTGTGTGTTGACGCCCCTGTATGGAAATACAATATCGACTTTGTGTGTTGACGCTACAGTATGGAAGTACTAGAATGACCTTGTGTGTTGACGCCCCTGTATGGAAATACAATATCGACTTTGTGTGTTGACGCTACAGTATGGAAGTACTAGAATGACCTTGTGTGTTGACGCCCCTGTATGGAAATACAATATCGACTTTGTGTGTTGACGCTACAGTATGGAAGTACTAGAATGACCTTGTGTGTTGACGCCCCTGTATGGAAATACAATATCGACTTTGTGTGTTGACGCTACAGTATGGAAGTACTAGAATGACCTTGTGTGTTGACGCCCCTGTATGGAAATACAATATCGACTTTGTGTGTTGACGCTACAGTATGGAAGTACTAGAATGACCTTGTGTGTTGACGCCCCTGTATGGAAATACAATATCGACTTTGTGTGTTGACGCTACAGTATGGAAGTACTAGAATGACCTTGTGTGTTGACGCCCCTGTATGGAAATACAATATCGACTTTGTGTGTTGACGCTACAGTATGGAAGTACTAGAATGACCTTGTGTGTTGACGCCCCTGTATGGAAATACAATATCGACTTTGTGTGTTGACGCTACAGTATGGAAGTACTAGAATGACCTTGTGTGTTGACGCCCCTGTATGGAAATACAATATCGACTTTGTGTGTTGACGCTACAGTATGGAAGTACTAGAATGACCTTGTGTGTTGACGCCCCTGTATGGAAATACAATATCGACTTTGTGTGTTGACGCTACAGTATGGAAGTACTAGAATGACCTTGTGTGTTGACGCCCCTGTATGGAAATACAATATCGACTTTGTGTGTTGACGCTACAGTATGGAAGTACTAGAATGACCTTGTGTGTTGACGCCCCTGTATGGAAATACAATATCGACTTTGTGTGTTGACGCTACAGTATGGAAGTACTAGAATGACCTTGTGTGTTGACGCCCCTGTATGGAAATACAATATCGACTTTGTGTGTTGACGCTACAGTATGGAAGTACTAGAATGACCTTGTGTGTTGACGCCCCTGTATGGAAATACAATATCGACTTTGTGTGTTGACGCTACAGTATGGAAGTACTAGAATGACCTTGTGTGTTGACGCCCCTGTATGGAAATACAATATCGACTTTGTGTGTTGACGCTACAGTATGGAAGTACTAGAATGACCTTGTGTGTTGACGCCCCTGTATGGAAATACAATATCGACTTTGTGTGTTAACGCTACAGTATGGAAGTACTAGAATGACTTTGTGTGTTGACGCCCTTGTATGGAAGTTCAATATTGACATTGACTTGGTGTTGACCTTGTGTATTTGCGCTACTGCATGGTATACAATGTACGAGTCTGACCTTGTGTATTGGCGCTACTGTTTGGAAGTACGATCCTGACATTGTGCTTTAAACACATGGTAGAATGAGTCTGGTCCTATGTGTTCAGTCTACTGTGTGGTAGTATGAGTCTGGCCCTATGTGTTCAGTCTACTGTGTGGTAGTATGAGTCTGGCCCTATGTGTTCAGTCTACTGTGTGGTAGTATGAGTCTGGCCCTATGTGGTCAGTCTACTGTGTGGTAGTATGAGTCTGGCCCTATGTGTTCAGTCTACTGTGTGGTAGTATGAGTCTGGCCCTATGTGTTCAGTCTACTGTGTGGAAGTACGAGTCTGGCCTTATGTGTTAAATCTACTGTATAAGGTACATTTGTAGTATGCTATTCCTGTTGTACTTCATAACACAACAGTAACGTCTCTCTCGCTTGAAACAACGTCTACATTGCTTAAATTTTGTCAGAGTCTTGACAGGTCTAGGAGACAAGTGCGTATTCTCAGAGAGACTGTTACATGGTATACGTATCATAATATCATCTGATAGTTATAACACTGTTACGATTCCCAACCAGTCCTTGCTGTGGAAGCTACCAACAATTACCGATTTATGGCAATCATATGTTTGACGTCAGCATGTATACCTTTTCTCCTAGGAATCCAGTACCACATGCCACATCTAAGATGCTGACTGACTTCCGGTTCGTAGTGTCGACCGGAAATGCCTCCGTTACTGCCATGCATGCGTAATACGGGCCTTGATATCTGTCTTGGTTTAGGTCCTGAAAAGAGGCAGTAACTCTGTATAAGGTCACATAAAAATAAGGTGAATAAATCATTGACCAAAATATCAGAAGGCCAAACATCCGCATCAGGATATTTTTTATTCAAAAATATTGCTAACGCGATGTTATCTAGTGATGACAATCCTGTTAACCCGCCCTTCAAAAATATTTAAACGTTTATTTCAATTAAGAAAAAAGAAAAGACATCAACGGTATGAATACATGTACACGTATGTACATTATATATGTGGAATATTTTTAGTTACCTTGATCGATTTTACACACTTTGTCAGAAGTATACTACTGTACATGCATTTTGTGTAATGAAAACGGTAAAGGAAACACTTATGTTTAATTAGTTTAAAAACAAACAGAATTTCCTTTCTTTTACAAGAAATATTCGATACAGGTAAGATTGGTAATCTTTATAAAATGTATCGACTGATAATAAATAATCCGGAAAGTTTGTAAGCATTGGTACGAAAACAAATGATTATATGTACCTACTATGAGCTCGTGAATCTTGAAATTAAATTCAACGACTCGAATTAACAATTGTTTAGTAATCAAGTTGGAATTAACATATTTAAATTATCATGATATACAGTATTGTTCATATTCAAGATATATATCCGATAGATTTTTTTCCATTCTGAAAGACATCATCTGACTACTTGTTACATAATGGCGATATAATTCATAAGTAAGCATATATACCGCAGATCTATTTAAAGAGTAATACGTTGTGTATTGTAAAGTGAGTGTGAACTTTTCATTGGTACATGTAACCTATCACGTACTTGCTCATACTCTCCCGCCCACTTAGAGTAGTACTCGGCTACTTCGGTCATACTCATCCCGGGCTTGTGTGCGCCAAAGTTCGTGCAGTACGCCTGGCCATCTGGTGCATCGCTAGACTGTATGAAACGTTTCGCCTTTACCTCTGCCATTCTGAAAATAACAATCGAATATGGATGCATGACTTAAAGCGATGACCTCTTGTATGAGAGGTGAGACGGTGAAGAAAAAAAAGATAAATGTAACAAAGATGCTTTATTAATTGGCCTTTTTTAACATGAAACTGTGGTTGACTCAAGTGGTTGACTGACCGTCCCAGAAGTTAGCCGTAATGTATTCTGTGACATAACAGGGGTCATTATCATTCTGTAGAGCGTTAGACTAAACCAGAGGTCCCGTGTTCGACTCCTTGCGGAGCATTGAACAAATATTTACCTGTGTTACATCAGCACTGGAAGTTAAATCAGCCGGGATTTACGTGAAATATTGGCTTATACATCAATAATACGCTATCTATTTTTGTGAAAATTAAGATTTTTCAACATTAAGGGTTTATTCACAAATTTCACTGAATTTCTACATGTTTCAGAACACTTTTAAATGTCACTGAAAAGGTTCATTTAGCAGAAATATCAGATATATATGTGTGACCAGTGACCAAGCTGGCAGAATGTCAGCGAAACTGTCTGGGTAAAAATATCGTTATCGTTCTTGCACATATAAACCAAACTTTGAACTCATATAAATCACTGCGGTCTGCCCGTATATACTCACACAGAAGGCCTTAATATAGAAGGAAACAGGAGTACACCGTGGAAAGCCACGTGGACGGCCATGTGACCTGGTATAATCTGTTCACGGCCGATCGTGTAATCGAACCCCGACCGCCTAGGTGGAAGGCGAGTGCGCTCATATTTCTAGTGATAAGTATACACGGTTTGGTTTATGTAAACGGTACATCTGTATATACACCGACGGGCCTCTGTTTATGTATGAGCATGTGCTGGCAAAATCACGGAAGTAAGTTTTAAACACAAATAACTGCGCAACGAAAAGATTGGTACATTGTATGAAGGTATAGTGTAGCGGTCACCTAAATGCACAAACAATAGAAACATTCAACATGACAGAGGCGAATAAATGAACATGGGTGCGTACATGTACAAAATTATAACTGATTGAAATATGCAAAAAGGTCATCACAGAGAATAAGAGGTGTGATAAATAATAGTATTGCCTGCTAAACGTGTATAATTTCTAGCTCAGGCGTTACTTAATTCTTATTTGAAACAGTGTCTAGTGGCTTGACGTCACAATACTTGGCTACATCACACTTGTATTATGACATCTAATCTTATCCGATAATTCAATTCGTGTCTTTGTTGGGGAGGAATATATCTTCTCATTATAAAATGTATATATATTTAAGGATAAATCGGGCACTCATCAGATCTCATTTTAACTGATTATGATTCGTGTCCGATCTTCTTAGTTCATTCTGGAATATAATAGCTGAAAGCGAACATGATCTTTGTTGAATGTCAATAGCTGCCAAATAGCCAAGCGTTTCTAGGTTAAAGAAAATCGCTGAAAAATAGTTGTACATACATATATTTGATTATAAATGACGTCATGATACAATGCATCGGTTATGATTGACATAAACATTATTGATTACTTTGTAGATTATTTACTTGTACAGTGTAATTCTACGCGGTTTGCTATTTTAACGAGTAGGTTCTTGTTTGTCCTCCACACAGGTACATGTAAATTTATATTACTAATCAGTTGCCTTTGACAACATCATCTGTAGTATACATGACTTGTCCACGTGTATAATCGTGATCCACAGTTTATTGTTACAGTAAGCTTCACAGGTTGGGGGCTAGGTGTGATCCCTTATATCTGAGTAGTGTGAACGTGTGTGGGAAGTGTTAATCGAACACCACCGATCATATGGTGTTAGAGGTCACACAGCGTTAGCAACTGTTAATCATTACATCTATAATCCGGACACTTCTGTCGGTGTTGTCTGTTATACGATGGGACAAGTTCAGATCCCCAGGGACATTACACAAGCTTTTTTTTTTATACATGTAGGTTCCAATTATCTGTTTTGTTGATCTGTATATGTTTTTAAAACGTTTATTTCCTTTAAAATTTATTTTCAACTTAGAACTGAATTTGCAGATATTGTGCAACTTTAATTTCAAAGTCAAATTCCTCTTTTGTTAAACTGTTGAATTGTAATGATGCCGCTATAAATCTTCTTTTGTTTCCGTGACGGCTCTATTACGTTTGCTTGGGTGTGGTCTCCTATTGCTGACTTGACTTATTACCGTGGCACATTTACGACATGCGCAATTTTATTTTCTACATTAATTATCTCGAGCGCTTGACATAGCTTCCCGAGCGTCGTTGTACTATGACGTCAACTTTTTATGCAAAGACCTTATTATGTTTCCTCAAGACGTCAAGCTTAATTGAATTATTTCATTAAAACACACATTTGCATTACATATAAAAATGATATAACCCTCATATGTGGATTTTTAGAAAATCAATGTGTGAAGTTTAAGTAGTTTCGGAATATATTATGCACCTGTTTGCAGTGTTCTTATTCTAACTTGTTATGTACAATGTAGATAGGTTGGATAGCGAGATAATAAGTCGGGCGCTCGTGACGTTATGTCGAGCGCTCGAGATAATAAATTTAGAAAATAATATTGTGCATGTCCTAAATGTACCACCGTATAGCTTATAGCTAAACTTAGCAAGTTTGCTTTTTATTTGACCCATTAATAAAGGAGACCTACTAATACAGGTGTGATGTAGTCAAATAGTGGGACGTCAAGCGCGAAAGACTGTTTCATAAAAGGGGCAACGCCTGAGCTAGAAATGATGCGCGTTTAACAGGCTATAGAACTGATGGCGCAAATTCTTTCTTGGGTACATACTGAACTCATGCATCAAACCAAATGCATAGGTTTGGTCATACTCACGTCCATTTTCAAAATCTAAGAAATCTAAAAGCATACGTCATACACCTCAACAAACTAATTATCAACATCAGACCACAGTGAAATGGGACAAAGCCAAAATATTAATGAAAGGAACAATAGACCAAAACCACAGGGACCTGATAATTTGTTACAGCTATATTTGGACCTAAACTGGTGTTCAGAGTAATTTTACATGTTTAAGGGGTTTAGATCTACTTAAAATTGACACCCCCAATGATACCGAAAGTAGACCTAAACCCCTAAAACATGTAAAACTACTCTGAACACCTTAGTTTAGGTCCAAATATAGGTGTAACAAAATTATCAGGTCCCTGTGATGTAACCTAGCTATTCTTCACGCTCTAACAATGCGCGATATGTCCCATAGTGTAACGATAAAAACTATCGCAGTTTTGCATAGAGACGAGTCGGACTTGAAACGTTGGGACACATTTATACTTACACTGTAAAGTTAAAAAAATAAATAAAAAAAATCCTAAATTGTGAATCTTATTGGAGATATTTTTATTTCTGAGAATTATGCTTTTGTGTTATTAGTCGGTTCAGTGTGAAAATAACAACGGTCAGTTGTCGCATTTGAGGAAATATTAACATTATTTTTACTTTTAAGTCGTGTATTTCACTGGTAAATATATGAAAGATCATTTTGTTTTGTATATTCTAAATAAAAACGAGACACCCAAATAAAACCAAACCCCTTACAACTGCGCTATGTAATTATCTCGCTTTGTAGTATTACCCGTGCGGTTAATAAACGAGAATTTGACGGGACTTTCGATTGTGACGTCATAAGGTATAACGCTGTCATTTGATTGTGACGTCAAAATAGTAAGGGTCACTTACAGAACTCATATTCCACACGAGTGTTCTGTAAAACAGTACGTACTTTACACACTTGGGGTTGGGGGAAAGTAACTGTATCCCTCTATTTATGTATATTTCGCTTGTTGAATATGACAAACGAAACATGAGGCCCAGAGGGCCTGTATCGCTCACCAGTTTCTTTTGTCACATAAAACTGACATAGGTTACTTCAGACCAAATTTGGTAAATAGAACACAAGACATTTTACGGTTCTTAAATTGTTGTTTGAAATTTCAAATTGGAATTTTAAAGCTTTTAACCCACGTTGACCTTTACTCCGGCTAGCACTTAAAGTTGGCCTTTGACCTCATTACTGTAATAAAGAAAACGATTCACACAGCTGGTCTACATAACATATACCCAAGTATTATGACTTTATAGTCCAAATGATTCTTAAGATGTTGTTGTTTGAAGTTTTTAACATATTTGACCCATGTGACCTTGAAACTAGGCCAATGCCATTTTAATGAGGACGCTTTATACAATGTAGCACTCCATTCAAGGTACCTACTGGCAAAATAGCATGATCCTTGGCCTTATGGAACCTGAGAAGATTGTAAAAGCTTTTAACCCATGTTGACATTTGACTCCCGACTAGCACTTAAAGTTAACCTTTGACCTAATTACTGTGATAAGAAGAGTCGCACTGCTAGTCTTCATAACATACCTAAGTATTATGACTCTAGTCCAAATGGTTATTAGGATAGTGTGTTTTTTTAACATATTTGACCCCTATGGCTTTGAAATTAGTTCAAGGTCATTTTAATGAGGAAATATTATAGCACTATATCCCAGGTACCTACTGGCCAAATATCATGACCCTGGGCCTTATGGAACCCGAGGAGAAGATTGTTAAAGGTTTTTACCGATATTGACCTTTGACCCCGGCTAGCTAAGCCAGTTAAGCTAAAAACCATTCACCCTGCTCCATGCAACTCAGTTTATTCAATTACCCAAATATGGACCCCCTCCTCCCCACACACACAAACATATAACTCTCAAATTACACCGCCGTTACATGCTTACCCACAGCAAATGAATCCCTTGACGTAACAGACGTAGCTTACTGATCAGATTTATACAATGACTCTGCTTACAGTGAACAAATCAAATCGAAATCAAATTTCTTTATTCCCATATACTCCTTTACAAAGGCACAGTGACCAGGCTTGTGATTACTATTTTGTACATATAGTTATGTAACTACGAGGACTGCGTGTTCCTTTGATAACAAAAAATAACTGTAATATGTTCAAAATGAAAAACAGTTTGTGGAAATTTATTCAAGAATAGCTTGGTGTGTTTGAAAGATCTTCTAAATGTTATTTATATAGATATCTTGTCGATACTTTTAATAATCAATTCTATTTAGTAAAGCCTTTAATTTATATTACCAAACAAATGTTGAGTCAGTATCGCATGCAGGCGCATTCCCTTGCCTTTATAATTGGGTCAAAATGATAAAATGAAACACATACACGAAGCAATATTACTACCGATGCCGCAGTGTGAATAAATTAAATGAATTAGTGTCATATAATTAATTTTTCTTTGTTTTCATACCAAATAGTCTTATCTGATTGGTCGAAAACTTTATTTCATTGCTTAAGTAAAAGTACCAAAACGTTACATAGATTAGTTATTTATTTACGGTATGCTACCGCCAAAAGAACAACCCTTGTGCAGTAATATTGCTGAAGTATGTAGTCATTTGTGTGATAAATGCTAATATGGAATTGTCCTCCGTCATCCTGAATTATGTTTTGTGTACTATGTATACATTAACCTATATGCTGTATTGCATTCGGGATAAAAAAATAAAAAAAACTTGAAACTTGATGCAGTATTATTTAGACCATGGAATTCGATGCAGTTTAGATTTCAGCGATAAAACATCTGCGCAAGAACATTGTACTATACAAATTCATGTAATGTGACGTTGTGTAATAATAAAAAAAAATGTGTTGAAATTCCTCTCCAACCACATGTGATTTAAAAAATAAATGTGCAAATGCTATTTCACGTAGTAAATATGTCAAACTGATTAAAATACAGCCCCTCTCTACTATGGTATTTTCATACGGTTTTGTTGGTTGATTTTTGTTTTAACTCTTTTTTTCTGTTTTATTTTTATTTATTCACTCCGACACACTTACGTGTGTAACAAGAGGTCACATACATATAGTAAGTATGATACATGGCGTGTGATGTACACAATTACATAGATACATATAGAAGTACACAAATAGTACAGAAATTAAGTTAATATTTTTTCAAGCTTTTCTATGAATTTACAAAGTTTTGTGTGAATTTTTACATTAAATATATTAAACAATCCTTGCATTTTTAATTGACTTGGATAAGTGAAATAATATTTTGGTATATATTTCTCTCTTAGACATTTAACTAAAACACTTTCACATATAAATAAGTAATGAAATTCATCTCCAATGTACAAATTACATAATGTACAGGTTCTTTCTTGACGAGGAATACCTAACCATCTTCCTTTTTCTATGGGTAAATGCATATTGCAAGAACGGAATTTACACATTATTTTCCTATCATTTGTATTAAGTTTAATTAAATATTTTTCTTGTTCAAACTTTGTCTTTAATATTGAATATGTTTGTCCTCTAGAGGAGTTAAGAATATTATCAAACCATTTCTGTATAAATTGATCCTTCAGTCTACTTTTCACAAGCCTCTTAATTTCGTCTTTTGAAAAAGAACATGTAGATTGATAGTACCACACATAGTTCAGGCCAGTTTGAGAAAAAATATCTTTAACATATGCGAGCCATTTAAATAACATAGTTCCATTTTCATGTAATGTATACATAAGCTTATAAATAGTACTTGATAACTTACTAGAGGTAATCAACTTATGCCAGAATACTATTATTCTACATTTAATTTCGATGTCTAGTGGGTATCTTCCAAGCTCACCATAAACAATGAAATTTGGTGTACTTTTTCTTACATTTAGTATATATTTACAAAATTGAAGATGGATTTTTTCTATAATATTTGTGTTTTCAAAACCCCATATTTCTGATGAATACAGAAGAACTGGCATAATTAATGAATCAAATATCTTCAATTGTAGATCAACTGGTAAAGATATGTTTCTCAATTTCTTATAGACAGCAAACACTGATTTCTGTGCTTGTTCAACAATTTTTTTCCTTGCTTTAAAGAAGCTACAACTAAAATTAAAGAATAATCCTAGATAGGTATACCCTTCCAGTATTTCTAATTCTACGTTACATAATGTAAAATGGGGAGTTCTTGCACATTTTCTTTTTGAAAAGATGACAATTTTAGTTTTTCCTGAATTGATAGTTAACTTCCAAGTATTACAGTATTGTTCAAATTCATTTAAAGCTAACTGTAAACCATCTGGTGTTTCTGAAAACAGGACAGTATCATCGGCATATAAGATAATGAATAGTTTGAGATACACTCCAATGTTATCAATACATAATTTGTCTATTGTTTGAAGACAATTTACATTTTTTTCAACAAGATAAGTTTCTAAATCATTTAAATAAATTGCAAACAAAAATGGCGATAAATTTTCGCCCTGTTTTAAACCGATCTCACAATTGAACAAATCCGACTGTTCACATCCATTTTTAACACATGATTTGGTTTTATCATATAGCTTATAAATAATATTGAAAATTTTTCCAGTAATGTTGCTTTTTTGGAGCTTTTTCCACAGACCAACTCTCCATACAGAATCGAACGCCTTACTAAAATCGATGAACGTACAATAAAGTTTTTTTCCTAATGAAAAATATATTGAGATTAAAGAATACAATACAAACATGTTATCGGTTGTAGAATGACCCTTTCTAAACCCAGCTTGTGCACTGCTTATCAGGTCAAATTCGTCAGAAATTTTATTTAAACGATTATTAATAACCGAAGTGAAAACTTTGCCAAGGCACGAGACTAAAGTGATCGCTCTATAATTATCCGGATCTTTTGGATCGCCTTTGTTTTTATATACTGGTTTTATAATACCGATCTTCCACACATCTGGTATAGACGCAGTATTCAGAATAAGGTTAAATATTTTTTGATAAATTGGTAAAAATACATCCATTGTACTTTTTAGATATTCATTTAGGATTTGATCTATACCAGAGGCTTTACTATTCTTCAAATTGATTAAAGAAAATTTAATTTCATCAGTGGTAATTTCACCATTCAGATAATCATCAAAAATACTATTATCAGGATTTTCCAGCTCAAAATCGTCATCATCATAAATAGACTTATTCAGATCCTTAAAGTATTCATATAATTCAGTAATACATATATCAGCATTACCTTTCTTTACAGATCCGTCACATTTATTCAAAATATTCCAGAATTAACTAAAGTTGACTTTGGTAGTGCTGAAAATATATTCAAGACAGCTGTTTAGATTCGATGATGTTTATTTGGTGTCCAAGCTCTGAATGAGGTTGGACCAGGTAAATCTAAACAGGCTGTCCGAAGTAATCTTCATTCTGATTGGTTAATTAGATGTCCATCTACTCACTGATTTGATAGTTGGTACTCTGACTTTAGCGTGGGGTGCGGACAATAAAAATCTATTTTGTGAAACGTGTCAGGATATGTTTACGTAATACTGATGTCACTAATAAATTGATATAGGCTAGAGTGATGAAAGATGGCGTATTCTCGAATGTAGTTCTGGGTCCGGCAAGGCGATAATCTTTCCCCGTTTTTATTTTCATTTTTTCTTAATGATTTAGAAGATTTTATGAAATCACGTGACTGTAAAGGTCTATGTAATATAAACGACCAGTAAGAGGAGGATTTACATGTATATATGAAGCTTTATGTTATGCTAAACGCTGATTACACTATATTACTATCAGACACGGTAGAGGATTTGCAACGTATGGCATCTTAAAGTCAATATCAGCAAAACTAAAATTGGTAGAAAAAGAATTCCTGATGGCCTTAATTTTATATACAACGGTACTGTTATAGGAATAGCTAAGGATTTTAAATATCTTGGGGTTTATTTTACTAAAAAAATGGTTTGACACAGTTCAATATTAAACAACTGTATGGTAAAGGTTTAAAAGCAATGTATGGTGCTATTTCCAAATGTAGGGATCACAATTTGTCAATAGATTGTCAACTTGATATATTTGACAAAGCCATCAAACCTATTGTATTATATGGATGTGAAGTTTGGGGTTTCTGCTAAAATCAACAGTTCTAAAGCAAATGATAACAGTTTTATTTCCATTTTTTTTTTTAAATAACTGTTTATAAGGTTCCGGTTGATGTTCATATTTAAAAATAATTAGTGCATTTTGGGATAGTCATTACTTTATTTCTCCAGGATTGTAACAACAAATCATATAGTATTCTATGTTAATTCAGTTCTAATCCCCTAATATACGTCTATTCTATGTTAATTCAGTTCTAACCCCCTAATATACGTCTATTCTGTGGATTTTGCCACGTTCATGTTAACATAAGAAAATATACAACAACAAAAAATTCCTTTGTCATAAATTGTCCATGGTACAGTAAAAAGGATGTATGCAGTAAGTTATATATTTACGTACATCCGCTCTTTGTTCACCATAAGAGAGAACAACTTGGAGTAAGAACGGAGTGTAAATCAAACTTAGTATACTTTCACGAACCACGGATCTTATCTTGAACATTTTGAACACCACAGGGGCACGGATGCTTGTGGGCAATGTCGGGCCACGCAGATAACATCGAAAGGTTTCCTATCTGTCAATATGTTTATTATCTTCTCCGTATCACAAGTCCCTGTGTATAGAGGATCTCAGTCAGCGGGCAGCTGCTGTGGAAATGTTCAGACTTTAAAGTGAAGACTGCACCAAGTTACTTTGTTAACTTGCCATAGTTCTATATATATTCGAAAGCAAACATGTTTTGAACAAAATCGAGAGGAACGTTCTGGATTTAAGTAAACAATTTGAACGATTATGATGGATTTGTTTCCGTCACAAATACTAAGCCTTATTTCATGTTTAAAGTTCGTGATTGAAATGTCCTGTCTATTTGTCAGAAGATGCCTATACACACGTTGTTGGTAGCGTGTACACCAACATGAGGTCTGATACTATGTGCTACAAACATCTCGCGAGCATCTTCACGATAACACACATACAATCAGCAGCATCAGCGAACTTATAGTGAATGTGTATGGTAACGTAACTGTGAATATAGAGTGCAAGGATATACAACGTAGGACCTTACAAATGGACACTTACCTGCCGATTCTGGCTTGGTGCTTATTGACACGAGTTTGGTGATGTAAATGCCTGGGACTATATATATAGTCTCGTGAGCACGTGTAGATGAACCCCCAGTTACAGCTGGTGTGTGTACACGAGTGAGAAAATCGCCGGGTGGCAGGTAGCTATATAGGAACGCCAGTCAAAGCCTCGGCATCATCAACCGACCACTCAAACGCAGTCACGTGTCTCAGAACTCCCTCCCACTACCAGTCCAGTTAACCATGGCGTTAAATTGGTACCCTTAACAATGTGTTTGGAAATCTTGAAATCTTGTAAAATGGCTCAAAACTACTTCAGATGTACATTGTAGTAGATATAGCTTTAAACTTGTATTGTTAACCTATCTAGATATGTAATGTTTCGCCAATCGGTTATTATCATAACATTTCCAATCTTTATTGTACTCTAATATACACAACGTGTATGTCTCTCTGCCATTTCCATATATATATATATATATAGCTGCTACATATATTGCTGATACGTGATAATATCTAAAACCTTGTTTCACTTGGAAATTCCCTTTTTGATACCATAATTTCCGTGACCATTGATAAATGTCTACTTGACCAGAATAAAGACATTACTGTTACCTTAACGTATGTTCCCCCTAGCGTCTCGCAATACAATATAGTATATATACATTATAACTGTGACGTTTTTCATGAGTTACAGACAAACTTATTAGAATACTCTGAATCTAAGAATGTAATGATTAAAGGTGATTTTAATGCTCGAACACGTACAATGTACCAATATTTTCAAAAATTGTTTATAGACTCGAGACGCGCCTGTCGTGTGTAACAATGGTCAATCTTCAGTACAATCATAATGGCAGACTCAATGGCTAGATGGCTACAGTGTAAAGCAGAAATACATATACATTCATACATAACATAGCATATCACACTGTCATGTCATAACATTCATTGTACATACATGTCATAGCGAAGCAAAGCATACAATACATGTAAATACATACATACACACATAGCATGGTTAATCATAGAATAGTATAGCACTGGTGGTCTTATAACTCTACGATATCATTCATTAGAGTGTCAGAAACCACATTGAATCTAACTTTAACTACCTGGTTGGAGATGCTGATGGTAATGTATATATACCTATTAGAGTAAACTGGATTCTGGTGCAAATGAATACGGCCAATCAGTTAAGCTAGATCTACCAGATCAACATAGGAGGATACGAAGGAACCTTCATGTACATTTTTGCTCGACAGTTTATAAAACAAAGAAGCACGTGAAACGTTGATAATCACAGACATGTAGCATAAAGAGTTAATTTATAACAGTTAGATTATTGGTAAATACTGATGTATATGAATGACTTAATTAGAAAAACCAATAACAACACGAGAAAAATGACAGGAAAAAAATGAGCAAAGCAGTGATTCTCCGATTAAATCAATCTACGCCCAATGTTAATTTCGCCCTTCATATCGCTTACACCTGTTCGCTGTTCTAATATATTCGCCCTAGTTGCGAAGGGCGAAAATGGCGAAAATTTAACTGCAGCGAACATTTCAAGGTATACAGTAAGACGTTTACAAGGAATTCGAGGCTCCAATCAGAAATAAAACTATGTATTTGAGTCTGATAAAGAGGACCTTCAGGTCCTTTATGAGAAAAACATATCAGTAAGTATAGAGCTTGAAGGAAAGAGAAAACAAGTTTCTGGCATTTTTCTCGCAGTTTTCTGCCACCTAACGCTGAAAAGCAAGTAAGACGCTAGCAGAATGTCAATCGTGAGTTGTCTCTCTTTGAACGCAGCCTAATCTTGTAACATTCATTGTACGTGCATAAAATAAATGAATCACAAATGTTTAACGCAAAAGTGAGATACAATTCAAGCAATAATATGAATGTTGAAAACATGTAAAAATCAACAACTGTGAAAGTATTAATCTACTAAGGAAGGCAATAAACACGCATGTAAGTCCACTGGAGATGCCATGTTATGAATAATAAACGTCATCAGTGTTGCGTTATGCCAGGAAGTTGTAAAATAATGAATTGTTTGTGTTTAACGGCCCATCGACAACTGTGGTCATTTAGGGCCATGTGGTGATTTGTTTATTTATTTATGTAAAATAGTGGAAATCTGGACCGAAATAACTATCTCCTTTTAAAATTGGTGCGGGTTATCTCCGTCCCATCAGCTTTTTTAAGTGAGATAGCGACTTTTTTCGGACTAGATATAAGAGTATTTAAGGTTTTCCCTCAGTGATATTGCTTCCCTCTGCATTTAAATGAACCCAAACCATGGAATGCAAACGCTCATTTCATTTCTCAATATGTGTGTCAACTCGAACATACATATAGTATAATATAGGAACTGTATCTACACTGTGCTACGATGTACTAGACACACGTACCGATGTACCAAGGAGAGAGAGATGATGACAGTCTTAAGCTAATGCTACATGAAGATGACGACCACCCTTTTCCATCGAACCTCCGACCCCAGTCCTGTCTCCTGCTTCTTTTCTTACTCCCCCCACCCCCACCCCCCTCTCTCTATCTCAATTAATACAATTCATTAATAACATATTTGTTTTCTTACCATCATGTGACAATTGTGTAGTATTATAATATTTGTCTGTATTACGGGAGAAGTCAATTAATAAGTTGGAAAAACTTACCGACTAATCCCTTTGTCAAAATGTTGTCAATAAAATATGTTTAAACTAAACATTGATATATATTTTATTAATAAAGTATCAGCCTTCCGTTATATACCAAAGTTTCAAAATTGTCTAATTAAAGCCTGAACAACGAAGCCATAAAACAGATGATTTTAATCAGATTGAATTAACGTGGATTCATGTTTACAGAGAACGAATTGGATGCAATTAGTTATTAACATGTAAATAAAACATTTTAACTCATGTAATAGTGACCGAACAAATGTATAAAAGTTAGGGAAGATACAAATCTTATTTTGATTATATGTTTTTTCTCTTAGTACCTTCTGTTAGAAGTCACGTGACTCCAATGTAGCGAACAGACGGGGAAATAGAAAATTCAATATATTTTCATTTCAACAAATTGTATTAACAGATGTGATAGTCAAATGGATTAGAAATAACAGGCAAGCCTATATATAAATTCTTTCCATGAGTGGCTCAACATTTGATCGATTATATATACCATGTAGTTACAACAATAATGATTAATTAATTTAAGGATACTTTGAAATGAATACTGTCTTAGCCGAGGGGACTATTGGTTTATATAATAGCTATATTTTCAATGATAGTATATCAGTTCTATCTTCTTGTAATATGATGTATATGTACATGTAACTGTTCTGTTTCACTGTGTTTTGAAAAAGGAGCGGATCGCTCCAAAAATTTGACAACCTAAACTTGTCCAAACTGTTGGAATTACTTCTTTGCCCCATATAATATTTTTAGTAATTCGTATCCTACGGACATATCTCCATCAGGATCCAGTGTTATATGGGATTTTACCGTCTTATTACTTCTTTGACCCATATATATATATATAAAGAGTAATACTAATTAAAGGTAAGGGGAGATAACTCCAACATGACAAACACAAAGGGGATAAACTCATAGGACATCACAATAACAATTGATACACAAAAAACTCACAATCATACATCCAACACACACACAATTATTTTCTTATTAAATAAAGCATAGTCACAGTCAGTATATCATATACACAGTAAGAGTAGACTTTGACCAAAAGTCAATGTGCATGTATGTGCACAGGTCATTGCTACTAATACTGTTTATGAGTAAAAAGTACAAATTTAAATAATGTGACAGAAAGGCAATATAATATTATGATTATTATATTGAACAGAAAATAAACAAGATATAACTTTCTGTTCAAAATTTTTGAAGTAGATATCTTGAGCTGGTAAGCAACCAGTTGTGTTTCCTGTCTAACGTGAACTGTGTAGAATTATACACTTACTTCGATAGTTAAAAACAAGGACGACATGCACGAACGAAGTGATTCAGTCACCTGTAACCTCTGTGGGTACACAGTGACCGATATGGATGCTTGAATTGGTCCAGTTTCTGAACTTGTCACCAATATAAACTGTTATACAGGAAACCTTGATAAACGAAGATCATTGTCCGGGCATTGGAAAACAAAAATAAAAACTGAAGAGTCTAAGTTCTAGGAAAAAGACCTATAAAGTCACAAATTTACGAGCATCCCTGATACACCTGGTGAGGCGAGTTATGTTTTTAATCCACTGATAGCAGTTCTTGGTGTCAGCAATGGTATCTGAGTCGACAATATTAGGCAATAATGCATGTCAAGTTGTCATGTTATCGGTTTGTTTCTGAAAACAGATCGATGGTATCACGGTAGGAGGCACGGTTGCGGGTTCGCCCCAGCACGGCAATGTGTTGTATCCTTGAGCAAGATACTCCGCTTGTTCCAGTCTACTCAGCTGTAAATGAGTACGTGGTTGGGAAGTGCTAGAATTGTTGAATGCTAGCTGTTAGCGCCGAAATGGCAGCTCCGGCTGTATGCTCCCCAGGGAGTTGAGAAATGTATTGGCTGGTTGCAAAGGCCCTATAACCGCGGATAATAATTTGTGAACCGCTTTTAGACGACCTACGAACTAGGATGTGATAAAGCGGTATATAAGAACCCCCAATTATTATTTTATTATTATTATTATCAAATTTCTTCAATTGATGCAGTAGAAGAAGGATTTTATACCTTTATCCTTATGATCTCCCTAATGGGCCCGCCCCTCTGCCCTCAAGGAATTCCCACCCTCGGTTTATACAAAATTGAATTCTCCATGTCCAAGGATATTCTAGAAAAACATACGGATGCTTTATTTTCCGTGAAAAAGACTGAAGGCTCTTATTCGGAATTAGAGAAATTCATTAGATTGAAATAAGATATTCTGTTGTTGAATCAATCCTCAAAACGTCGACTTCATCATTGTAAATCATCTCACAAAACTCGAACAATAATACCCATTCTTTCTGGTAACGTCTTCGTGCACAAGGCTCCACCTCAACGAACGTTCCTCCTTTGGATCTGACACTGCTAGCACTAAAACAGTACAACGTAATAAATGGCTACCGGAACGAACAACCAACCCGAACAGGTGCTAGATCTTGATCACCTTAAACAGCAGCCAACCCGAACAGGTGCTAGATCTTGTTCACCTTTAACAGCAGCCAACCCGAACAGGAGCTAGATCTTGTTCACCTTTAACAGCAGCCAACCCGAACAGGCGCAGATCTTGATCACCTTAAACAGCCGCCAACCCGAACAGATGATAGATCTTGATCCCCTTAACCAGCAGCCAACCCGAACAGGCGCAGATCTTGATCACCTTAAACGGCAGCCAACCCGAACAGATGATAGATCTTGATCACCTTAAACAGCAGCCAACCCGAACAGGCGTAGATCTTGATCACCTTAAACAGCAACCAACCCGAACAGGTTCTAGATCTTGATCACCTTAAACAGCAGCCAACCCGAACAGGTGCTAGATCATGTTCACCTTAAACAGCAGCCAACCCGAGCAGGTGCTAGATCATGTTCACCTTAAACAGCAGCCAACCCGAACAGGTTCTAGATCATGTTTACCTTAAAAAGCAGCCAACCCGAGCAGGTGCTAGATCATGTTCACCCTAAACAGCAGCCAACCCGAACAGGTGCTAGATCATGTTCACCTTAAACAGCAGCCAACCCGAACAGGTTCTAGATCATGTTCACCTTAAACATGAGTGTTTGTATTCTGGATCAGTTTATGACGCATTAATTATTTCATTAAGTTATCCCTTTTTGATGCATTTGGTTTTAAACGAGGAAGTTTACAATTGGAAACGATTTTCTCTAATTATTATCTTTTTGCAAACCACACATCGTCATCAGCGTCCATTTTCGTGACGTACTTCCGGAAAAAGTACAGCTCGGACTCAATTATCTTGATCGAAATGTGCATGTACACCGTGTCGTCATTTCCGTATTGCGTATCGGGCATTCAATATCGTAATGCAAATTATAATAACACATGGGCCGTTTTCGTTTAAACGGTCAAACCGATCGGACCACTATTGTTCGTTTATTAAATAAGATCGGACCTAGTAATCTGATGCTGCTTTCAGGCGAGCCCTGAGAAAGCCTTGCAAGGCCTGCATACACATTTGCAGGTCCGCCAGGATTTTTACCCGAAATTGTTACATTTATAAACGGTCAAACCGGTTGTTCCGTATAAACGAACAGGCCCCTGAAAAACAATAGTACACGTGCGTGCCGATGATATGTTAACACTCGATATCGAGATTTTACCGGGAAATGTATAATCACACGTACTTCAGGAATAAAGCTTTCCAATTCATAGACATAAACAGACTCGCGGTAAGACAGTGACATGAGACCAGACGACCTCAAGAAGGTCATATAGGAAACAGACGGAATGCGGACGTACCAACCTCGCATGTGCATATCACGTGCTTACACGAGTTCATAGGCTCGAGGTCGTTACGATTTTCGCTGTTGAGGGAGTTTCGCTCTGTCGATTAAATCGTGTTTACAAATGTAGTCTTCTTACTCTGTGAAAATAGTGTTTCGTAAAATATCCAGATACCTATGAAATACATGTGTGAGTGCACGTGAGAATGGCATACCATGCGATAGCCTCTGGTTACATCTGTACCTGACATGTAATTATAAATATACCGTGAGTTAGTGGACTGTGGAATGATGTCCAAAGTGTACATGACTGAGGGTAATTTGGCCCCATTAAAGAACAATAAATTGATAATTTTGATATCATATTTTTGATTTATTTCCATCATTTTTGTTATATGTAAACAGAGACAACTGTCATTGTGTAATTGTCATCCCTCTGCAAAAAGGTTCCGAATTGTTTCAAGGAAGATAACTCTCATCCGGATCAAAGTGATTGTAAAATGTAAAATAAATTAATTATAAAGCCATTGTGTATATTTTGTTCAATTTCCAATTCTATATGTATAGATCTTTGTGTCCTGTTTGCTTTTAGCTGGTAGGTAATCACTTTTATCCGTACAAATTCAATAAAAAACACTGTGTAACATGTGTTACATATTTTGCGATGAATAAAATATTTGTAGGGTTAATTAGAAATGCTTTTCATTTTATTATTGTTTTGTTATTGTTCCGAACAATGCCACACCCAAAAAAAACAGAAAATATTAAAATTGACGAAAATTCAATTTTTTGGTATTTTTTCGAAAAAAGTCCCCAAACTATCGGAATGTTTAGATTTTCATAAAATCAACTCTACATAGTTGTATAACCATTATATGAAAGTTTCAACGAATTTTGCTGGTTAATTGCGAAAGTGTGGAGTCACCTTAAATGCCGACCGGCATGAAGAGGATAGGTGAGGTGAGAGTTCATTTACCACTTCCAATATGCGTTCTTTAACTCAATAGATTTACATTTTGGTAATAATTTTCTCCAAAAGATTATGTCAGTTTTCAGATAACACGTATGATTTTCTGCTAGTAATGTAGGCACTTTCTTTGCATTATATGTAACTACCTATTGTCAATACCAGTATTAGCGTATTCACATGTGCATGAAGAGCCTATGAAAAGTTCTTTACGGTACATTATTTGTTGATGTGACTGAGGGTGTGTACACCACTTGATGTGCGCTTAGAATATGTTTTTCTTTTAATCCCTCATCCGAAGGAGATTGATAAAATCCAATTTGCTTTAAAATAGATTAATTAAAAATAAGATATGCCCTATACGAACAAAAATATATGTGTAGGTTGTGTCATCCGATCGATGATTAGTTCTCTAGTCGTTATTGTCATGTTACCTTTGTGGGTGATGTAGCTTGGAAAGTTAATAACGCACGACTCTGTTTCAACGGAGGTAATGCAGCGTTGTCCATGGGTAATTGCGCGTGATACACACACGTGAACGCATTTGTAATCACTATTAGTGAAATCGGCCGTACTACCGCGGTAGGCCATACTTAGCCAACCCTTTGTCGTTGTTAATGCTGTTCATTACACATGCATTGGCCTTAAGGTGTACCAAGGTGTACCAAGGTGTACCGAGGTGTACCACTGCGTCAGTTATAATCGCAAAACGGAGTTATACTTAAAAATACTGTTATGGCGAAGAGTAACTTCTTCTGTGAAGTTATATTAATGTCTAATTTCATGTTTGCTTTCGTCGACTTTGCAGCCAATAAGTTGGACTCGGTCTTGATTGTGGCTATTATATCGTTTGCAAACCAAACGAATTTCAGAAATGGGTTTCTCAAAACAAATTCCGATCTTGTAACCGGTTAATCGGTCAGTTAAGTAATCAGACAACAAACAACAAATGATACACATGCAGGTTATTTATACTCGAACACAAATGTGGTAATGGTGTTCTTGTGAAACATGATTTGATCGATGAACTAATTCATAGATGATTGGACCTTTTTTATATTTAACATGCTATCGTTCAAATGTGTACTCCTGGGATTATATTTACACCCCATCCTAAAACCAAAAAGCGAGTTCTGCCTCGCAACATTTGGATATCACATTTATGGTATGATCGAGATCTCCTCGGTCTCAATGTTTTTTCTTTGTTTCGTTCCTTGCTATATATCGTTGTTTTGTCTTTTCGTTATAAGTTTTTTCGTATTTTCGTTATTTAGCTTGACAATAGCGAAAAGACGAAATGTCATATATAAGCCACCATAGATAACACTGCCGCACACTAACATGTCGTCGACGCTGGTCTCATGGTTGAAAGTCTCATTCAAATTCAAATGATATGTGAAGATTTTGCTATACATCCTTCCAATTTATTACACCCTCTGACCAATCCCGTTAATTGTATTTTTAATTGAGTCACTCCGAGGTACTCTGTAAAAACAACAAAGACCCTCATCTATACTATATATAGGGTGGGGCCGTTTTCACTAGGGCCGTTTTTACTAGAGCCGTTACTGCAGTGAGGCCGTTTTAACCGGATTTGACCGGTTATACCGGCTAACCATTTATATCAATCTTGGATGGCAACATTTATTAAGTAACATCTCTTCCTCTGATCGGCTGTTGACCTAGGTCGGGCATATGGACTTGTTGATGGTCTCTTAGATTGATTTCGGGTTTCTCATTTCCTTTGCTCGGAAAAAACATGAAACAAATTTGGTTACGCATTATAATTAGCTGACAATCGGCCACAACAAGGCTCGATATTACAGAACCACCGTGTTAGTCAATGTAGAACAACGTGTATGGGACATACGTTAACTCTTAAATACCATCAACAGTATTTGCTAATGTTAATGTTATATTCGTTCGATAGAAAGGATTAACAATTAAACAATTGTGAGCAATATTTGACAACCCCATACCACGATCTAGAAAACCAGACACTCGGCATGGTCTATTGTGCTACATTCGTAAGTTACAAAAACAATCCATGCTAATCAACAAGTAAATGGAGCATCGGATACAATAAAAACAAGTATAATGATTCAAGGTTGACCTAACATTCATTTCATACTACCATTTTTTCCATCATCCTATTTTACCACTAATTATTCAAACCAAAGCAATGTCGGTGATTTCTCCTACATTCTCTATGAAGCGTGTTAATGAAAGGCAGTTGCTCTGCTGGCAAGCATGCGCAATTCACGCTATCTCCTGTTCAGCAACACGTTTCCCCACCAGTGGAAGAGGGATCACTCGTATTACATCACCATCATCAAACACCTAAACGCCACAGTCTTCCTTCAATAACTTAATCTATTTATTACAAAAATAGATGTTAATAGGTGAGTCTGAACATTGTTTTTGATACCGACAAACCCTTATTTCGGTCTCACGGGTTTCTTTAGGTGAGTTGAGGTCTAAGCCGTGGGGCTCCCCGACTATTCGGTTTCTAACAGTGGTAACCGATTCACGGTCTCCTGATCGAGTAACCGGTTAACAGGCTAAGCATTTATATCAATCTTGGATGGCAACATTTATTAATTAACATTTCTGTTTTCTTTCTTTTTCATTTTATGTGTTCCAATATTCAAAGAACTATAATTTTGTAAACTACATCGCAACACGTGCTTTTGAAGGAATGCTACATTTGAAAGACTTAACAAATATTTCACCACAGTAAAACTGGAAATGATATCATTTAACCCTTTATCTTTTTTTATCATCATTTTTGTTCTATAGTGTACTTTCTGTTCTCACATATTTTCCAACAACTGGTGTGGCCATCTTGAAACTGTAGTTTTATTGCGATCACCTTATATGGTGTTGTCTTTAACTCGCGTACGTAGCAGTTTCAGCAGTCAAAGAATGACTGTCGATACCTTTTACCTAAAAGTCTACTGCAGATGTTTCATACAATTTGTGTTTATTTTACCCACTTTTATATTGAATACACTTGTAAGTTGTATGGTAATATTAGTTTCCGTTTAGGGTATTCCGTCTATGCTTGCTACTGAGTGTTCCATCCAAATACTTTTATCTATTAATCATACACACATTAATGTTCAAATGAAATGTCCGAGGGATTTGAAAATTTAATGAGACAGTGCACAACATATTTTCCCGAATTTCTGAGTTACGGCTATTCAAATGCATGCTATTTACTGCACACGACATAGGTTTGTTAGATATAATTTCGAATTATCTTTGCATGTACCAGTGTCATATCTGAACGTAAATGTATTATGTTCAGTTCAAGCAAAGAGTCTTGCTCGTATCCTGTTATCTAACACATCATACATTATTGGTAAAGTCTCGTGTTAAGGATCTGCTCTTCTGAGGTTTTAATCACTTTCAAATCTTGTTTGGTTAAAGTGAAACAGGATTTAAGGAATTTTAAAAGCAAACATGTATCGAAAAATATGTAAACATCAATAGGAACCCATTGTTTGCAGAACATCTTTTTCAAGTTTCAAAAAGAAAAAAACGAAGTTGGTGGCTATTTTGAAAATGCAAATTATTTACTCTCTACATTTCACTTTTTTTGACATTTGATTATTCACTAAAATTGTCATTGCGTCGCCATTTTTTAGTGTATCAAGTTGGCATTTGCTGTACAAGTTTATAATGTTCAAAATTATGAAAATGATATGTAACAGAGTGGGGAAATTATACAATATTGTCATTTTGATACTCATTTATATCAGCTGAGGCCCATTAGTTGTTTGATTTTGCATAAGTTGAATAAAATATGACAAAAACCNCCCCTCCCACACACACACACACACACATTATTGAACTTGAACTGTTTTCAGGAGAAAAACGCATTTTCTTTCAATCCAGTAAATATTAAGACAAGTAGAATGTAAGTCATCAGAACTTTTTATTTCAATCGTTAAATCTACAAAAACTGATGAATAAATGAGGATGATTTTTTTCTAATTTCTAATAAAAGGGATATGAGTAACCTTAACTGCCTTTCTGAGATCAAAATGTAATGTATAGACTTTTTATTTCCATAATTGAGAAGAAAATACTATTTTTATCATTTGTGCAAACATTCATAGATTTCTGGCGACACATTTGGAAGATATTGGTTGAATTCGTTCAAACGAATGCATTTCATCAAAAATCATATATTACATCAAATGTATGTTTGACCGATCTAAGCAAGAAAGAAAACGTTTCGGCGGCTGGAAAGTGAGTATTTGTTGCGATTCTCGAAAGGCCAAAATTACGCCTTTTTGACACTAGATTGATCACCTAAATCTTCATTGTGTCGCTATTTCTAATTGAAACAAATTCGTCTTTGTTGTACAACTTGATTTTTATCTGTTAATAATAATTAATAATAATACTTTGAGGTTCTTATATACTTCTTTATCACAACCTAGTTCGTAGGTCGTCTCAGTGCCGTGCCGAGACTCAAACCCGCAACCCTTCGGTCACGACTCCGGCGTCATACCACTAGACTACCGTGCCTCACAACCCTTCGGTCACGAGTCCGGCGTCCTTCCACTAGACTACCGTGCCTCACAACCCTTCGGTCACGAGTCCGGCGTCCTTCCACTAGACTACCGTGCCTCACAACCCTTCGGTCATGAGTCCGGCGTCATACAGTACCACTAGACTACCGTGCCTCACAACCCTTCGGTCACGAGTCCGGCGTCATACCACTAGACTACCGTGCCTCACAACCCTTCGGTCACGAGTCCTTCGTCCTACCACTAGACTACCGCGCCTCACAACCCTTCGGTCACGAGTCCGGCGTCATACCACTAGACTACCTCCTATAATGTTCAATATGATGAAACTAATATGCAACAAAGAGGAAAATTATACATTATTGGTGTTTGTTTTTACATTTTTAGTGTAACCGAGGCACTTTTGATTTTTGATCCCGATAAAGATGAAAAATGATATATATGATAATGGAACAAACAAAAGGTAACCGACCGCCATTTTGTGTCTGTTTTAGAAAGAGAAACACGATTTCTTTTGATCCGTTAAATACTAAAAATGTTTATTATAGGAATATTTTGACTCCTCAGAGGAGTACATCCTAAAATTATATGGATGTGTTAATACTTTGTGATGATGGCAGTAATCTTGTCTCCGTCGAAATTCCTTTTTCTACAAAATGTTGTGGCTAAAAGTATGAAATCGCTGTGTACTTATGACCTTGCTTTAAACGTATTAATATATAAAGGGCCATTAAAAAAAAACGTTGCAAAAGAGATTCATTCACTTTAGTTTTTCTGTGTGAAAACAATATTGACCGTTTAACGGTATGTAAGTGTTTCGAAGGCATTCATTTGTATTATTAATTAAATAGTAAATAATTTCGAATGGGATATCGTTTGATGTGATGTTGGTGAGTACATGTATCATAATCGTAAAGAAAGAAAGGTGATGCATAATCAACATAATGTATACATAAATATCTCAAATAACAAAAATAAAATAACAAAAAATAGGCTGCACCGTTAATGCACCATTAAATCACGCGATGATTCCCAAAACGATCTTAAATGGATCTGCTAAAACACTTTCAAAATCTTCGCGCTATGCCTTGTAATTCAGTATGTATTTTATTGTGCCGTAAAACCACTTTTTTTTTCTTTTTTTTTTTGTCAGATTGGCTCTTTGACATTTTCATTGTACTTCATGCAAATGAAGGCCTAATACTCCGAAAGTAAATTTTTATTTCCGTTGCTAGTTTTCTCCGTGTTTTCTGCGTTCGTCCTTTCAAATCTCGTTTGTTATGCAGTTCAGTTGTTTTGAAAAGGAGAAACATTCGATTTTCTGCTGCAATGATCCCGCGGTTATGTTTTATATCTTGACTTCTGATAACTGCTAGATTGATGTTAGTGGCATTCGTCCTTCAAATGCAAATCACGTTATGAATGTTATCTTTATTTTTCAAGGTTTTGCTACTTTCGTTCCTTTAAAACTCCCTCATGTCCACCGTGTATACAATTATACTTCTCCCTCTTTTTACGCCATGTAACTTTTTACATCACATTATCTAACGTTTGTACATATGATGTCTCTGTACTGGTTGAAGTCCCTCCTTGGTCAATAGCCCGTTTGCGCACGTAGTCCTCGCTACTGGACTAATCTCTTTCGTAAATGTTTGCCTTACGATGCCTTCGTCACATCATTCGTCTTAACTTTTATCTATATACGATATCCTTCCCAAAATCTTTCATTAATGTGTTGCATTTCTCTTTAGTATTTATTTGTGTATTTTTGTTGATGATTCTGAATTGAGGACAACGCCAGACGAAATCTCCCCGACGTAGAACCTTGTATTCTTGTACAAGAATATTCAGACGTTACGATGTAGGTGCAATGTTTATGCGTATTTGTACCAGCCGCATTCCATATACTTGAGGCTACGTTCGGAGAGCATTTTCTGACATATCCTACATTTTTTACTTCGTTTCCCATTCGCAAGTTATTGAATACGTATTCTGTTGCGACTAGGTATTGGTTTATGATCGAGTAGCGAATGTTATTTCGGGCGATCCACCATGTCTGTTTTCTGCAGCCTTAAGCCAACTCGTCTTTTTAAGATACATGTAGTTCAATTTGTTTACATTATTGCTTTACGATACATACATCTATATAAAGTATTGGCTTTCAGTATTCCTACATTGTATACAGTATTGATTAACAGTTGTCTATCGAAAATGTAAAAGCAAAAGTCAAAAGGTGAACACCGGTATTTGTTGATCTAGGACGCCATCAGGGGTAGTATGTTATCTTAAAAAATTGACATAAGGTGAATCCCTTAGGGGTAGTATATTATCCAATCTAATAAATTTGACGTATCGTCATTTTACATCAAGCACACCACATATATGTATTGAACGGTAGAAAGCGTATACATACATGACAGTCATGAATTTTACAGCATCAGAAGCCGACGTAGACACAATTTATTTCTAACATTGGCTTCGATGTACGATTATACTTCAAACACTACCTTTGCCTTTATGAGCTGATATACATGTACTTGGATTCATCAGAGCTGATATACCGTTTACTTCCGTTTCTTAACAGTGACTGTGATTGGGAGCAATCACTCATCACCAAATGTGACTATTATGACATAGTATATATATTCTATTTAAGACTAAAAAACAACAATACTAATGGTGTTGCAATGATGCAGCACTCACAGATTTGTTTTACTCACGTTATGTAATAGTCTAGCAAGATCAAATATAATTGTTATACTTTTACTTTTTATTCTCTATACTCTTCTATAGTGAAACAAGTTCGAAATTCCAGATGTTTGCCTCAGAAAAATGTTGACCGGTCAACATCGAAATGTTGACTGGCTTGGAGTGAAATGTTGACTGCTTACGTCACAGCTCATTAATATTCGGTATTTCCCGGCCATTACTCGGCAACATCTGCCGTTAAGCAATTACCATTAGTGGCATTCCTATAGGAAGTTTGCCCCCGTCTGCTGCTTCCGGCCGTCTGCAATGTTTCTGTATGTCGGCTGCCTTATGTACAATCATATACAGATTTTCGGAATACACTGCTGCAGAAATTGATGAAATTTTTAATTACAGAGACAGTACAAACACAAAGAATGTGATCAGAGTTGCAGAGAAATTAATAACAGAGTATATTGAAGCAAAGCATAACGCATTAACTCGGGATTGGTTTCAAGATAAATCCAAATTGGAAACGTCAGAAACAAAACATTCATAGACTGAGTTTTCGGTCAGCATGTGTTATGTTGAACCCTCGGACCAAACTGTTGCCTTCGGCCTCAGGCAACAGTTTGGTCCTCTTGTTCAACATAACACATGTTGTCCTCAAATCCAGTCAACAAATGTATAATATTGTTTATTGAGTTTTATATTATTATTATTAGTAGTGGATGTTTTATTTCTTTTTAATTATAATTTTTATATTATTTAAATTTTTTTGTATTGGAAGACGTAGACAATGCCATTTCCGAAGTCAAAGCTGTTCGATAATACAGTATATCTAACATATGTGCATCAGACGTGGTCAACACAGTTGACCCTTTGTGTTGTTTGAAATGAACAAGATATGATAAACATTAATGGATTATTAATGCGATTATATAGCTATATTTATAATGTTCCGTTCTTGAATTACTGGAATCTCCATAATACTTACAGTGCCGTTTACAATTGTGACAACATGTTATTGACAACTGCTAGGCTTTTTCTCTTCAGTATTACATTGTGTAATAAACCCGTCCCCGTATACATGGAACTTTCTCATGCCAATATCAACGTTACTCTCACACAGATGATGGCACATATACAATGTTGGTAATACAATGTGTATGCAGTATGTCGAAAATAAATTACAATGTACACTACATTATACAAGAAGTAAATCTTTTTTTACTCAAACTATTTATTGAAATATTACTACACAATCGGAAATTTAATTCTACACAAAGAAATGATATTCGGTTTCAAGGTTTCAAGATTCTCCTACCCTACTCCAATATTGTTCTGCTCAAGGTATTAAGATAATTAAAAGGTTTCGTGATTTTTAAGCCATGGTTGTCTACCGGAAATGACACACTCTTCGCTGAGAAGCATAGATAAGCATGGGGTGACTTCCAACATCATTAAGCAATTTTTACTTTATTAAAGACGTTCATCATTCATTCGGTCGTTGGTGATACTGTCTCAAATTAAGGTTTTCTGATGGGTTCCACATGTGTTGTCGGGAACAAAATCTGTAAGAGTCAAGTGGTTTTTGATCTGGTTCATGATGTCTCTCCTTTTGTTTTGATGTGTTCTCACTTCATAACGTTTTCCGTCGGTTTGTTTTTCTGCTGTACTCATTCGTGTTGCTGTATTTTTTATGTTGTTTTTTATTTAGTTTTTGTTGGTTTGGTGCTATATCAGTCCGTGAAGTTGTCTTCCTTTTGTTTGATGTCCTTTTTTTATATATATTTTTTTATATTTATATCGTTTTCCATACCGACTAAAGATTCAGATTTTGTTTGTTCTCCTGTCTATAAATCTGTTTTAAAGAATGGACAAATACAATATTTTTATGACTACATGATTGAACGATCAATGGAACTAAAAAAAGACATAATAACCGGTAATCTTCCTATGCATGTTTATTCTACATAAATAGCACATGGACAGTGTGAATGGTTATGACAATGAACCCCAGATGGTCCTCAGGTGTTAGTACAATAGTGCTCGTTCAAACCCACGGACATAAACTACATACCATTTCGGCCCCAGGGAAATTAACTTTTATCTTCTCATTTATTTTCCTTTTCTTGAGATGTTGATACAGTACAAAATCTTCTTGAACGATACACGAATTCATAGATACATTCTCAGATTTGCAATCTGTAATTCATCGGAGAGTTGTTAATGTTCCTGGGGTCTCATTGGTGTCTGATGCTACAGCAAGTTAACACTAGAACGTTAACAATTCAAAGAAATGTGCACATAAATTTACACGTGTATATGTTACATTATTGTATAACTCTCAAGTGTTCCCGTCGGTCTTCTTTACTTTCTTCTCTTACGTAATTTTTACGATTCAAAAAGGCTGTAAACTGATAAATTGATCTCTTTTTTATCACACCTGACGAAAATCACAATACAATTCGTACCTGGTGGTTGAAATATCTAACGTAATAATTTGATTGATGTCCGGTCGTGAAATACATAATTAAAGAAAGTGTGATGTATATCAATATACTTTAAGTCATATTTATAACTCGAAAAAAGATACTTAACGAGAGACGAATTCAATTAAAACAATATTTTTGCATGCTGATCTTTTAATAATGACTGTTTATGCATTAGTATACATTATTGTATGCACGCTATTGTTCTTTTGGTGAAAAACAATTTGCGAGTGAAGTTTGAAGCACAATGGAAAAAAAACCAGGTATCTGCGAAAACTAAGAAAATAACAGTATATACAGCATGACTGATGGAGTCAAATCACAAATGTTCGTTGGATTACAAAAGTCCATGAAATTCCATATCCATGTAATTTATTACTATAATGACATGAATCAACGAAATGTGATGTGCTTGATACAGGCCAGAATGTGCATACCACGACATAGTAAACCACCCACGAAAATGAAAATAAATATACAAAAGATAAGCTATGTACACTAATTGCTTGAGTTTCCATTATTGTGACGGTCTACATACAATGTTCTATGCTCGGCGTAATGCTGGGTAATAGAACAGATGTGGAGGCGCAGTATTTGTTCCGTTTACAATGTCCTACATTTATATATAATATATCAAGATTTCCTATTTTTGCCTTTTTTGTATTGATTTGGAGTTCGGATTTTGGCCCTTGAGTATAAATAATATGGTGTTTGTTTTCTTTCTTTTACTCGAAAAGAACAATACAAATCAATGGTCTACTTGCCCTTTGTCAATAGAAAAATAGGATTGCAGAATTTAAACTTATCTCAATTTGCGCAATGTGATTGTTTTTATGAGTAACTTAAATGTATGCCATTTGTTATCAGTATAACGCTGCCAATTAAGACACATGAGTTGTGTGAGAGATGTGTGTTATACATGGAACCGAATTGTCCACATTCTTGCGTTGCGGTCTGTGGATAGTTCATTATGTACAGTTTAAGTATACATTGTGTGCCTCAAATATGTATACTCATGAGTACCTGTTATGCTGCAGTATTCTGTTGACAAATTATTGGCCGGGATAACAATAAACGCTATACAGACACCGGGAATATCATTATCCGATAGTGTTGTTTATGATAAGAACGGAAATCGCGCGTGGATTCAGATAATTAAAATATTTGATAGACTTGATAAAATACTGATGGTAGATAGCTTTGTGATAGGTGATACACGGTCGCTGTCCTGATCGTTTACCTGTAATAGTTGACGAGTTTATGCGACACAGTTTTCAATGATATATATACAAATGTTTATTGGAGAATGTTTCATCAATACAATAAGTCTGATGCCAAAGCTAGCAAGGGACACGTATGATAATGTAGTTATTGTAACTGCGGATAACATACAGATTGGAATACCTTGTTACTTTTGACACATATCAGTACTGCCATTTATAGCTATGTGTAAAGGCTTTTTCAACTGGTTTTGATATTGCCAATCGTGTGCAAAGGCGAAAAGGGGGAAACTTAACCAAACGGGACAAATCTTTGCTGTTTCAAAGTATTATGTCATATGCCTATTACTCATACGCGATTTCTTCTGCACTTCACAGGGACATTCGCGTTTTTTCTAATGAAAAGATAACATGTCCTTACTTACTTGGACAAAAACAGCTCACAAGCGGTAGTATTCTACGTCATAATCGCGTCATAACTTTATGCAGCGTAACCAGAGTAACACCAACACTTTTTTTTCACATATTTGATGATGGTACGGTTAATTGTGTTCACCTTTGCTTTAAGATTTTTAAGATAGAAAACATTATACCGAGGTTTGTAATTTCTCTGTCTACATCGTTCAAAGGTTATTAATCAAGACCATTTTATTGCGAACATATTTCAAGAAATCTCGAGATGACCGAGTTAAAATAACAAATGAAGCTGAAATCTTGTTGTCGAAATGGTAGGTCCAATTTGTTTGGATGTGGTTTGTTTGGGGATGGTGAAGCTGGAACATCGTATTTTTAAATATTTGTATAAATTATTGTCTGTTTACTCATTATTAAACATTTTCTATTAAGGAACACACGGTCTCGTGATAGAAAACATGGGCTCATTTCTTAATTTCCTGAATTGTTGCCACTCACCTTTCATTAACCCTTGAAATATGTCAGTCCGACTATAATCAGTTAAAAATTCAATCGGGTGAGACAGACACGTACACTGTCCTGCACTAACCTTTAGTGGGTAGATAATATCCTATATTCGGGCTAAAGCCTTTCAAATACGTAGATTCATAGATAAAAACTCCAAGATTCACACTGCGATGGCAGTCACAATGTCAACCGCAAGTCGTTCTTATTTGTATGTACATGTACAAGCAAACCTGAAAATGCTTTTTAAGCGATACTAAGTGTCCAAGCAGCCATGTGTGTTACTTTCCAGTTCATGAAACCATGAACAGACGTTGCTTCTGTTGTTGTTTCATTAGTCTATACGTCTGTGGTAGTCGTACCATCATGCGTAGAATTATACTTTCTTCCATTTCCGTTTGTAATGAGCTTAGTCTTAGACCAACCTGGACGATTTTTCGGACAACAAGTACAAAATATTCGGACAAATGTGTCACGAAAGAGTGTACTCATACTACAGTACAGCACAAAGTTAATGGCGTTGTTACACAGGGCTACGATATCGAGAATGTCTCCAAGTGGATTGTACACACTGTGCTGAATCGATGGAATGAAGATAATGAGAAGAGTGAGCATGCCCTGTGGAAGTTCGGTGATGAGGAACAGCACGACAACGGCCAGCAACATCCCCGTGGTCCGGTTGTGTTCGTGATGGCGGTCTGCGTCCTCTTTCTTTCCTTGACTTTTCAGTGCTATACGCTTTTTGTAAGCCTTGTGCATGGCGTAAATAAGCAACACTGTGAATATGGTCAATGTAACACAGGGGACAAGCTTGACCAGAAGAGCCTGGATATAGAAGTTAATATCACTGACCACGGAAAACTCCCCCGTAGTCCGTACACTTGAGTGGTATATGATCTCCGTATACATCTTACCCTGTGCGTCTGTAACGTTTCGGTGAATGGTTGTCATCGTATTCATCATGAAATTTGGAATACATATAATGATAACGGATACGTATACAACTGCGATAGATATCTTAGCCCGTCTATGGCTGCACCACATAGAGCCCTTTGCTGGGAACCAGATGATGAGGAATCTCATGATTGCCAGCACAATGGTACACCATATCGCCACAGTGTGACACACAATACTAAAACTGGCGTGATACAACAGGAAACACATCCAACTGTAGCTCCTCGAGGCGAAGTAAGCCAAGTCATCTTCCTTGAGAATATAAAAGTAGGTCACAAAAGGCAGGTAATCCAACATTTTCATGGAATCCGTCACTGCAAGCCAGGTAAGGACAATATTTGTCGTTGTTATCATGTTTTTTCGCGTAAGTACTACTATATTTGCGACGTTAGCAATTATTCCGAATACGCAAACAAAGACACTGATGTATCCGTGAAGTGGGGCGTATCGTTTGCTGAAGGCTACTAGGGTAGATATTTCATCCTCGTGTGTGTCGTTCAACGCAAGATTCGACGAGGAACTCTCATATGTGTCCAGCGCATTCAGTTCTATCATATCATACGGACTGTGTGTGGAATTAGTCCTGTAGGCCATTGTGCTTATCCTTTGTGGTTGGTTCTCCGACAATGAGGTCCCGTCACTGACGACGCATTCAGATTCTACAAAATCAAAGAAAATATCATTATTTTCTAAATTGTTTCAGTTATTGATCGATCATTTACTATCATAGATTATACAAATATTATGTACGGTCCTACATTGTCAATCATATAAAAAAAGAACCCTGCTTTGTTATAAAACTGCAGGTTAAAATCGCAAAATATAAAAAATGAAGCAGATGTAAAAAAAAAAAAAAAAAAAAAAAAAAAACACACCTTAGTACACAAAAAATAAATAATAATAAGAAACACAGTGACACGAACATACAGCACAAAAACTAAACCATAATACCAACAAAACTGAATACGAAACACGTTGTTAACGAGGATAAGTGCTTCCCGAACCAGATGGTGGCATTTTAAGGATGCATCTTGAACAATTAAGAAAAAATTATGAAGAAAAGGTACTGGCTTGTACTAACAATCTTAGTGATTACGCCTTCTATCGCTTTATCATTTAATTTCCTCATCGTATATTAAAGCTCCTCCGGTAGAAACTCTGGATACACTCTGGTCATCGTGGCGCAATGATTGTTGCGATCCTGATACCTTTGAGTATCAAATCAATTATAATATGTTAATTGTATTAGAGCCGAAGACCTGTATGTTCATGTTCTATCTAAGGAATGCATACATGACAATTAGTTTCATATTTTATACAAATGTCAAGCACGACAAACTTCACAAGTCTAAATATAGTTCAGAGACACAGTGTTAAAGAAGCAAGAATCTTGCACAACCTCCATATCGGTTCCTATGACTGACGTGTACTGCTGTGTTGGTGACAAATGACGTGGTTTTGACAATACATCTGACAGATTGAGATCCACGGTTTCACTTTAACATGTGAAATAGATTACAAAGATAAACATTGACAACCGTTTCAAAGTGAAATGTTTCGTGTCGACTGATTGTCGTGATATTTGTTGTCGATCGGAAGGCTGTTTTGAACTATTGGTATCAGGAAAACTGTTATCCTGTTATCACAAATTTCGAAATGAAATATTCATTTGCTCTTCTTATCACTAATTAGAGGTAGTCAACGATATATTTGACGGTTACACTCATTATTGAACTAATATAACACTTTCTATCAACATAGTGTGTTGACGACAACATCAAATTCCTTTTGATGTTTTGTCTTTAAAATTGTTTTAACTTTTATCTAAATCGAATAAAAAAAAGTACCACAAACGAGAGCAACTCTCTGGTTATGCAATTTCTCTTTAAATTCACGATGTTTTTCAGGTTTTCAGCGTTCTTAAGTAACGTCAGTTAACACGATAAGAAATGCCAGGGTTTGCAATAACATTTGGACTGGAGGTCGTCTTAGAGATAAAAGATGCATTAAATTATTTTCGTCTTCCCTTAACATTCGAATAGAGATAAATTTTCCGAATTGTTTTTTTTTTATTTGTTAGAAATGTCTGATATCCAAAATCATCGCTGTTAGATCTTAACGTTGTTAATAAGTGAAGCACATGCATCAAAGCTCCAGAGTTAATATTTCGTAAAAAAGAGAGTGGTTCAGTTTATGTTTCTGGCGTAAATATCATATTTGTAAAATCCCAGGGATTTCAGTTAATAACATTTTAACATTAAATAAAGAGCAAAATCAGAAGAAAAAAAAAGTTTTTTTGTTTTGTTTTGTTTTTGTAAACATACTTTAGCAATATCGGCAGAATATGTCACCAGTTTTTCGGATTATTGACGTGCAAATTCTATGAGACCAATTTGTACCTTTGCTTTCCCTCTTCTTCTGTATTCTAATTTATAATACTTGGACAGGAAAATAAAGATAACGGGAGGGGATAGATAATAGCGAATTGATACAAGCAAAGTGTATACCCAAATTCAACAACATGTGTTCTGTACAAGCACTGAGTAAGGTTTATGTTTGTATGTTCAATGTAAGACTACTGGCTTAAATGCCCGTGTTCGCACCAAGTTTTATGACGGTGTGTTTAAACGAACACAACATCATTACAAGTAATGTGCTATTAGATGTAGTAACAGTTGCCTCCCTTGCAATATATTTTTGTCAATTTGTATGTTCTATCTATATGTTATACTCCACAGAGATCAAAATGACTAAATATGTAGTACTCGGGTGATGCCTAGCTATTTTCTAGTCCCACAATACGAACACCTGTTGAGAGAGTTGTTGCGAATGCAAACATTGGAACAACCTGTTGACTGAATACTGTTGATCAATTAGTTTTGATAGCATTGCACATGTAACGTAGTCACGTTGCAATTAGGCATTGCGTCAAATACTGCTTTGAAGTATACGCCCTGATTCTAAATGCTTTAAGTTGACCACGTAATATCAAACGGAGATGGATAAATCATATAACAAAACATTTAACACAATAGTGTTATACGCGACATACAAATACGTCTCCGTGTGTAAAAAGGAAGTTAAGGAAAATGTTGACATCTCAGAAATGATAAGCATTTTCTTTCAAATGAAAGAAGCATAAAAACTAAACATGTATTTTTTTTTAATAAAAATCGATGAAACATATTACAAAGTATGTTACAAAAGCTAACGGAGCAAAATTTGTAAGTCCTTTTTTCCATTAGCAATTGTGCTCGAAAATTTGTATAATACGAACTCACTTTATAAAATGTTTCCCATTTGATTTAAAGACGTCCAATCTCTAGACGAAGCGTTAGGGTTTGGCACAGTTTTGACGACAAATGAGACAAAATTAACTCTATCGAGAAGTTGTTATTCATCGCCTTGCACTCATTATACGGTCGGAGAGCAATCAATATCAGTCTAATTAAATGGAACGTCAGTTTGCTTAATATGGCCACCGGTAATTTGTTGATAATGGGCGGTAGAGACTTTAGCTTTTCTCGTTTCAAACCAAGTCCATCACCACCACGAACATGTATCTGCTTCTTATCTCCATAATATTCATTCAAATAATAGACAAGTTGAAAATGATTCTCCTTCACAAATCACATAATTACCAGTTCATCTTCAACAATGATTGCCATTCCTCCCCTTTCCGCCCGCATTACACTGCTCTATAACGGAGCGACAAATTTCTTGGTAATCTCATGCTGTACCGAATATTGTTCCGTTCAATGATATGAGCATAGAGTTATTTGCGTGTATGACAGAATTGGGCTGATCAGTGCTAAATGTGTATGTAAATGCATTATATACACGTACACGTCGAGCCCGTCGCTCTGCTATCTCCAAGCCGGTCCCTCGAGTGGCGGAGTGCGGCTGGCTTTATCAAAGAGAGCACACCACCATATCTGTGCCATGAGCCTGGCACACAACAACCCCAAAATATGTTAGTAGGAGATGATGCAGGAGTTCAATTATGTATTTCCATTGAAAAAGAGCGTGTAATGCACAAAGAATAGTATAGCCCGGCGAAGCTAATATTTTATTGAAATATAAATGTGTATTATTTTGAATTTTCATTGAAGTAAGATCAATGCTTTGTTAGACAATCCTTTTGTCTCTGTCATATAAAGTATCAGTTTAAAGTTGGATAGTCAAATCCTGTTGTTTCCGTATTTATATTAGATATGAGTTATATGTTGGACAGACGAATCCTATTGTCTTTTTGTTGTGAAACATCAATTCGTTACCTGGTAAGAATATTCTCTAGATTCTCTGCTCTACGATATCAATGAAGTGTACCTGATTTTTTTCAAATCAACTAAATATCAAACAGAATGGCCTATATATCTATAATAATTGAAAGCACATTTATAGTATAAGTCATTGTGTCTGATATGAATAAAAGCAGCAGAAAACCGCGGAATATCAAATCGATGTAGTTATTTTGGCACAACTACATAAAACTCATCTTTTCGAATATAAATTCATGCAGTGAGCTAATGCAGAAATCAGTATCGTCTGCTTCGTAAACATGTATCTTAATTTCATTATATATCAATATTTGAAATAAAGCCAAACATAATATTTGATATTAATAGGATCGTCTTATTTAATTTAACAACGCGGCTTTTCTGGTTAAACATTTACCAGGCAATATGACGCTGGCCTGATGCAAAAAACGTTCGGAAGCACAACCGATACTCTCGCGAAACATTCATTGTTCGAATATACCGTATTAGACCAACGTTCTTTTAGTTCATCAACTGCAATTTAGCAACAGCTGCCATGACTGACATAGATAGGGAAACACAACGCAGGATATCGGCCATCAACCTATTACCAAAATGAACACGATGACATGTCAAGCACTGTTATACACATACATGAATGTGATTGCACCTTTTAGATTTGGTAATTGATGCAGTATACTATAATTGAATTAGGCGTCATAATATAACTGTTTCGTCCTTCTTGGAAACTTCGATGATAGTAGGCGCCAACTGGTAGGAAATCTAAATTGGGCTTACACTAAAACTAATGACGAAACAGAAGGACAGTTGCGTAAAACCGCTGGATTTATAGTTTCAAAAACAAAGGTTGTACTTGTTTATTTCCCATTTATAATGAGGATAGTGTATGCATACTGAACCGTGCAATTACTTAAAAGGGTCAATTGTGTCTGTCAAATTAACGGCAAACCTTGTGCACTAAATATCTACCAGCAGGGTCTACTGAAGGATCCGTATGTGCCAAGACGAGAACGAATAATTGTAACTTTTGTCTATAGTTGTGTATGCTAATACTTGACCATCAATAACAGGTTCTATCTACCACTGGGGGTTAAAAGGGTGAGTGGAGGTTACAGTTTGGGACCCTGGGAGGCCAAGCTACTAATCATGCTGGTCTTGGTCTGATTTTACAGCTTAATTGCATTACTGGCCTACCTCATATGTTGTACCGGGAATACATCGACTGGCTTCCGTCTCAAACCATCGACATCTCTCTACTTAATTCCATTTCCGAGTGTTTTGAATATGAAGTGAAATGTCGTTATAATGTTTACTAGTCTTGGGGAGTTCTAATATAATTTTCTTGTCGCTTGCGGATTTAGATCTAAGAGACCCCCTAAGGTAAATTGTGTCTCTTTTCACACCGCTTCCGTTTTCTTACACAGTTTGATGTGACCAATATCCCCCTAAGATGTGATGTAAAGTGTAATAATGAACCAATTCCATTATCAATAATTTTTACAACTAAGATAGATTTTTCTTCTTTCTAAAAGCAACCATAATCTGTACTTTGGCAGAAAGTGTCTTTTGTCTTACACCAATATTTCCTCGATCTATGACATTTTTATAACGTGCTAGTAGTTTGATGTCGATCAACATTCAAATATCCGTATTCAACATCATGTTTTCATAGAAAAGTCGGGAACGAACAAACGAAATTCGAAGAAGTTCCATTTAGGCTCTTGAAGTCGGTTAGTAAAACCACGCAGAATACCTTCAAACAAAAGTCTAGTGTGTTTATTAAACACAAATGTACGGCGAATGTGGAGAACACCAGACTATATAGCTCTGGGACGTACTCTCAATGGATCGTAACCTTTGAATATTATACATAGGATCTTGTCATTACCTTTGAACATTAATCGGAAGTAACGTTAATTTAAAACAGTCTCTGCACTATATATAATAAGTGCTTAAATATTACTGAGCTTAATTAAGACTTCAGCATAAACTACCTTTAGCATGTGTGCCAAGACAAATCCCCTCGGATGTCCAGCCTGAGAGGCCCTCTCAGATGATATGATCAAGTATCTAACCATTTCGTCATTAAGTTAATAGCCAAATGGACATTGATCTTACATTTCTCATGATAAAGTCTAATCAAGAAGACTGTTTCAAAATAATACCCCACAAATCCTTGCATTAAACGTAAAAATACACTCAATCTTAATGAAGTTTAGCTGTATGCCATTTCATCGCTCCGCGGTAGCGATCGTTGAGCTAACAGTTAAAGTGCTGCTTTGGGAACAACGGGTGGTGGAACACGACTAGAAATACTAATCTCCTTTCTTATACATGGGACTATCATAGTAATGCCGATTGAGAACGGTATACGACGTACCAGGGTATTACTATTGTGTGTTTGCGTAGAAAGCAGGAATCCGGCCATGAATCAGCCTAACACGAAATCTTAGGAGGCATCGTACTAAAACAAGCTTATTCAGCTAAGATGTCAATGAAATTAATGGACCTTTCCAAAATATTTCAGAATGATTGTATTTCTTATTGTTTGTTCTCGGATGCTGAGGTCAGCCTATAAAGAGATATATATATTTATATACATGTATCGTAATTGTAATTAAAACACACAATTAGTATGATGGACAACCGTATCATTATTAAATTGTACGATGACAACTTTTGGTAAAGAGACATTCTGAAAGGCGTGTAGTATTTTTTGTACAAACGTTGCAATTGTAAATGTGTATAGAGGGAAATAACTAAAAGAGTGGTGGAAGTGGAAAAAATACCACGATCAAACGCAATGAATGGGTGACAGCAGATCGATATTGATTTCTCGAATCGTTTACAAGTAGAAAGCACCATATTTTTTGCAAAAGAGAATGAAAAACTACATTTATATCCTTATTAATGATCGTGATTGTGTAATAAGCAAATATGTGATCAGCAAACGTCGATTCTTTTAAACACAACTGAGAAACAGCAAATACTGTTTTGGAAGATCCCTATGCCTGTTTTGTTGTGATGAAATAAGGTAATATCTGTCAGCTTCGAAACAAGGTATTACACTGTAAGCAGTTATTGACGTCATGGAATTGGTATGAAAATAATCGAATGTTAACTATGTATGGAGTTTGTAATATATTTGTGTTGACATGATTATGTTGGAATGGTACATCTAGTAATCGGTTATTGGGTTCTACGAGATTATGCGGTAAAAATCGGATATCAATGTCAAGGTGTCAGGATTGTAAAAATCGCGACAAGACGTGATGGAGTCGGAGCGCGAATCGAAGTGATTTCGATACATTTCAACATTTTTGAAGTTGAGAAGGGTAACTCATCATTTGGTATATAAATTTTAAGTACTACGCGCCGACATACGTTAAACGTAAACGTAACTATATGATGTGTGTAATTTACAAGGACTTATATAATGACATTCTGGTACGATTTTAGCCTCGATGATCGACTTTATGGGGCAATTTCCAATTTTCCTTTCAGTGATAATGACTTGAGATGTTAATATCCGCGAGAAATGCCAACGTTCCTATCCTGAGCATGTCATTCAGGAAACAAAATATCAATGAATTGTCATCCTAAATCATCTACAAAAATCAAATCAACTTTCCATCAATACTACCTACATATATTCTACTGCTATAGGGTGACGTGTAGGCTTCTGAAGCTGACGTGTGATTTTACAAGTCGTAAAATTAACAATCATCTGAATATTACTGAGAGAAAAAAGGCTACCTTTCTCAAGCTAACCAGGAAGTAGGAAGGTGCTTGGAATGACCATTAAACGTTAATTATATCATACCCTATAATTTTCGTCTGCAATTAATGTCCAATAACCGTTCCCAAAGACAGACCATGGCCCTTTTGTCAGTAGATACCGAGGTCAGACCTTGTGGATAATGATCTTAGTATGGTGAGCTTGCGTTATTGCAGAAACACGTTGAACTAATGTATAATTACATGAAAGTGTTCCACATTGTCTCACATTTATTTCTTGCAAACAAATATGTTCAATCAATAATTTGAAAGAGTTGTTTTATTTCTTCAAATGCACGTATCTATTTATTATTTACCACACTACTTATCGTCATTAGATAAAAGTAAAATACATTTACAAAATGGTCGCTTTTGTCATGTTTTTCTGCAATAATTTAAGGTCATTTTAATACTTACTTGACTCAAATGATGTAATAATTTAAAAAACAAAAACTTCTGCTGTATTGCAGACATATTGTCTAGGCAGGTCTTCAGGGATTTTGATAAATTGTCTGCATGTATGATTATTTTCCTTTCAGCTGAATTTCCAGTTTTATAATTAAGCCATTTCCTCGTAACGCCCCAAGTCTGTCACAGGAGGCGTACAACGGAACATTTTTTCAGAAGCACATAATACAAACGAACTGCCTTCTCTGTCGAGACAAACAGGAGGGAATTCATCAAGATGCCTAGCGTTTTGGAATTCATTTTTGAATTATTTGCAAAATAATTACATAACACATATGTGGGCGAGTTGGCGTCCACATGGACCTAGTTTCCCTTGCGTCATGGTGATAAACGACATTTATTTCCATTTTGAAGTGATTTCAGAAAGTTGTCTTTAGGAACAAAACAAAAACGGGTAACACCGTAGCATTGCAAGTGCACACATGTGAAGTGTTCAGTTAGAAAAACAATTACTCATACTTGTTTCAACCTACTTATAAAATAATTTAACATAATAGAAGCGGGAAATCAAATGACTAAAAATGAGCATCTTCGTCATTTGCGGCTGATTCCTCCAGGTGTGTTTTATTTCTCTCTTCTTCAACAAAGTGATCGATCAAAAATTATAAAAAAAAACTGTTCTACCTTATGTACGTATACTTAGTTGAATCTTACAAAAATTGCAACACTAAGTATCACCATCTGTTCAACTAAATTATATGGTTACCGGCGCTCTACCAAGTCCTTATCAACTGCATAACTCCAGAACAATAATATAACACATAACCATTGTCTATTCTTTATCATAAACATTCCTCATGTTATTTCTGTTGACGATACGTCAAGGGTCACTGTTCAACTGCTCCGTAGTGACATGGTTTACTATACAGAGTAACCTCCCCTTAATTGCGTTTTCGATTATAGACGAGTTCACCAGGGTTTTAGCTTAAATTATTGATTTGTGTATTAACAAACATAAATACTCAGAATGATAATGGAATTGATTGTCTTTTCTTTTATCATAAAATCTATAATAATGATATATCTCTTTTGAGGGTTCGGGCGTTTTTCCATAACAATGACCTCGGTGATGTACCAAATGAAATGGTCTGTGCTTTAACTATTTTCAATTATCTAACCAATAAAATTATCATATCTAGGAAATAAATTCACTATATATTGCACATTTGGACCACATAAAACAATTTGCGGCTCAAAATAATTAGATAGCGATTATGATATTATTTATAATGATTGCCTCCTTATTTTGTGATATTTGACATTTTACCGTAAATTAACATTTATGTACATAATCGAACATATCGGACGTACGTTATCATCTCGACAGTTTTACAAGATCTACGAATGAACACTCGCTTAACAGGAATGCTTACGTGTTGTCAATGCTTATATCATATTAATATCTCATTTGCCAGTTGTTATCTAAAGCAGTCCATTACTACATACATATGTGTTTGTCTTAAACAGAGCACATGTAAATGGGCCTATAACAAATTAATTGACATCATTGCTGTATTGAGTGGTCTTTGGAGTGTGCGTTGAATACAGTGAGCCCACTCATCTGCTAAATCTACCATCGATAGGGGCAATCACCTTTCAACTGACGAGGAAGACAATAACAATTATATATTTATCGAATTTACTGGGGGAGTTATATTAACAGGTGGAACACATTCACCTCCTTGACAAAGCAACCCTAATCAAAAACTTAATTGTTATGCCATGCGAGTTCATTATTTCGACTCCAAAGAAAGCGGCGGAAATTGGACCTCGAATTCACTTTAAATTATTTGACCATTCAGTCTTTGATGCATTATGGCTGTCGTTTGATTTATTGGCAGATGGCGGCTTGGCCTCAACCTTATTAACTGTTTACACACAATCACGAAACTTTCCTTTTAATGAAATTCTATATAACGCTATCTATTTTCTAAAGAGTCCATTTGCTACAATATGGTCTATAGATTACCGAAGGTTGATCGCTAATGAATATTTGCTACCGCTTGTCGAAAGCAAGTCTGTTCCGAACTTTTAGTGTTATCGACATTCACGGGCCATGGACATTAATGATAAGCTATTGACGGCAGACTTAGCGATCGCAATGAATACACTAACAGGAATAAATCCATGTTTCATCTTTCTACACAATAGGTTATGCAAAATGCGTATGATATCTCTTGATGAATGCTGTCATGAGGCATATACCGACTCCACAGTATTATTAGATTTTTTTTATATGATGTAATAATGATTTGATTTGTATCGCACGATATATTTTTTGTTTCCGAATTCTCAGTTCGATTGTTATTACAAAGGCTCATTTAAACCTATCACTATATTTTTCAATATATCACATACATAATACAATCAAACAATACATTTCTAGGCTGCACCTACTCACTTGTATTGATTATGATGTCGCGATTGCAAGTAAAGATTTCTTGACCGATGAATGACCTAAGAAGTTGGTAAGTAGCCAATCTGTACACATTCTACCGGACAGATCACATGTGTCACTTTTCTGTGTATAACAGTAATACGTGTCCCTGTTGGAGCCATGGACGAAGTCCTTAGTCAAACATAAGGAATCACCAATGTATATGTGCTGCCGGAGATTGACATTTGAGCGTTGCCCGGTAACTTTGTCTGTAGCCTTTTTTTTTATGTCATACAGATACTTGTAAATGATCAGCTTGTTATTATTGTTCTTATTCTAGAATAAAATATCCTGTCTGGGGTACAAAATATGTATGTAAAATTGAAATCAAATTCTTTATTTTTCGGAGGAAATCTGAAATATATAATTCATGAAAAACATGAAATACTGCTTCAAGATAGTTTATAAGATCTTTGAGACGTATAAAAAAAAAGATATATACATAAGCCTGAAAAGCTTTCAGAAGAACAGAAAATCCTATTTTTGTTACAGTGTCATTAAATAAGAACTCCGTGACCTTCAATTTTTCATAACAAATTGAAGTCGGAAAGAAATTAATCTCCAATTTAGCCATATTCGTTATGTGCGGACACCTGATAGACTCAAATTTTAGTTTTCATTCAGTTCAAACAACGTGGGAATCCAGTACAAATTTTATGATCTGGAAATTCACTTTTTACATAATCCCTGATATATTATTCCTTTTATCATCACTGAAGTATAAATAAATATAAACTGACTGGTGGATTTCGTTTTGCTTGTGTTTTACGTCCTATTGACAGCTGTGGTCATTTAAGTACGAGCCAAGTTTCGGAGATGGATTAAACCGGAGTACCCAGAGAAAAACCACCGGTGTGCGGCCAGTACTTTGTGACCGCTGTCAAGTGTGATCCTAGATGGCAACTTAACCACATGGCCACCGCGGCTCCTTGAAGAAAATACATAATCGATGATGGTAAGTTGTTAGTAACATGCTATACGTTACACCATTTAGATTAAACGCAACGACGAGTTTGTTTGTTGTCTGTATAAGGTGACCTGGTGGATTAGAGTACTGGGTGCCTTTGGCGGAGTATTTTAGTGAGGTAGCACTGCATATTATCAGATTTATAGCATACTGACTCCAGCACTCACGAGTACATCTGAAATCACCCGTAGCCGTTATAAAAGGGATCTTTATGAGTCGATTTCATATAAGTTGTTTTTTTGGATTTGTTGTTGAACCTGTGGATAATAATATTGTCTGGTCGGGTGTTACGGTTTCTGTTTTTTTTTAATTTAAGTGATATGGAACCATTTATCCCGCCTCTGACAAAAATGTAGCGATTTTATTGGCTGGCGCGAACCTCATACAAACCCGTATTATGCTACCTGCAGGGGGAATATTTTCCGTATTACATGTACCCCTCTGTGGAGCCTCACTATCGTGACGTCATGAGGTCATGTTTTCGTGACGTCACACCGACGGCAGACGACGTAAACAAACATGGCGGCCAGGTTTGCTTCAAGAAACGATGATGAAATCAAGAGAATTAGGACGGATCTATCTTCTCAGAACACACAAAAAAGCAACAAGAGACCAGCAACAACACTAAAAGCCTACCTAACGGAGAAACAGCAACCATCCAATTTCGAAACGTTCGACAAAGTCGCACTAAATGAGACGCTGTCCCACTTTTTCATGGACCTCCGGAAACCGGATGGGGAAATGTACAAGGCAACCAGTGTGGAAAACATTCGCCACTTACTGAACAGGTACAGTTTGTATTTTGGCGGCTTATTTTCTGATGAAATAAATAAAAAGTCATCGGCGGGATATATTCACGGAAATATATGGTGTCCATGGAAAAACCTGTATTGTATTGCGAAGCGCCTCGCCCAATACAGGTTTTTCCATGGACCCCATATACTTCCGTATACCCCCTGCAAGTGAATATGTAACTAATAATATGAGTCTTTTGAAACATGGACAATTAATAGAATAAACATAGCATACACGAACGCACGAATACAGCCCATAGGCTAATACGGGATACAAAAAGGAACAGAAAAGCATGATTTGTTCATAGTACATAGCAGAGCCTGCAGATGTTTTTGGTATTTTAAAGGTCTGACAATAAAGCTCATACTCATAAAAACTAGCTAATTTGCATGGTAACACAATTCCAGAGATTGGTCATCGCTGATTGCATGGCATTCGATGCAAAAATTGGTTTGATAATCAAAACATGCACGGGCCTATCTTATTTGGTAATGTATTACAAGCAAATAGAATTACGACAGTAACACTAGCTGTATGGCAGTTGCAGTGTACGACACAGTGATGAGAACTAATTGCGTGTTATTTGATACACAATCAAAATGCGCAGTGAGGCCATACGGACATGACAACCATTTATTTCGGTACCGGTAATGAAATCAGTCGGTTCGGGTTTGTCTGTATTCACTGGGCATTGCGAGTCCTTACCGACAGGTTAGCTGAAAAGACCCGGCTGATAAAGTATTAGCCTTGTTTCAAACGCAGGAATGTTTTACTTTTCATAACGCAGCAATTTTTTTTTACCTTATCTTAGCTTGAAGATTCAAGGCCAGACATTTCATTCCATTGCCATAAATGCCTTGCAAAAACATGTCCAAATGGGTTTGTTTACAGCGTAAACAAATGAGTGGTTTTCAAATACACACGTATTAGATGTGTTATCCTGGTAACAGTTTCAAGATCGGGGTATCCTTGTAATCATGGTGCTAAATGTGCTTACAAAGACTGCGAAATGTATCTTTGAGAACGTTTACAGGTTTAGTATTGCACCTTTCCGCGATACGTAACGCTGAAACCTTGATAATTTGGTAGGCTACAGAAGATTTGAAATACTATTGTCTAGAAAGTTTCTATTGTTCAAAGACAGTGATAAACCGTTGCCTTAACATATCTATAGTGTAATATTATAATGAAAAACAAACCAGTGCTTTCGTTTGACCTCCTTCTTTTCGTGATTGCCTATACTATTAGCTGATGTGTTAACAGCCTAGGTCCTACACATGTAGAAGCCAACATTGACAAGACGCATTCAAGAAGAAATACATTCTAGATTATCAAAAGGAGCGGACGGAGATCTTGATCAAATCCGTCATTTTGGAAGACATGAAGGTTTTCTTCTATTCCTCAAGAGTGCCGGGAAATATTACGGATTCTAAGCAGATCGAATTATCTCGTCTCACTGAAGAAATGACAGGCATGAGTCGACTTCATTGACAGAGCCGGCGGCAGTATTTCTATGGTTTCTCATTTAATACAAAGAATGAATTGCTGTTTTAGACTGCATTTTCGTTCACTTGAACCAGCAGGCTGATAAACTGTGGATTTGTATGGTAAATATTTCTGCATTGGGTACATATTCGAATAATCACCATTTCGACGGAACTCTGTTGTTTCATTTAAAACAATAATGCCGGGAAAACTATGATATTGATTACTAAAATTAAGGTTTTGCCTCGCGTGAGCAGAAACAGTTATTATTTCGTGCAAAACCTATCAGTATAATGAAAAAGCGTACATCCTTGTTACTTAATTGTATGCAATTAAGGAAAGACACAAGAAAATGAAAAAACAAATTCAGTGATTACTCGTGAAACTAAGAACAAGTCTTTGATTTTTGATTACAAGCTCGTACTTTATAACATGGTGCGACAAATAATGAGAAAGGGTTGCATTGCAAAATCTGTATAAAAACGACGAGCACTAAGGAAATGTAAACTAATGAAACAAATCGTTATGGCATTAAATATGTGAGGATCATTTCATAACGGCTATTCCGTCTTTTCGTATTGCAGAGTTATCTGCTCATGTGAGCAGGTATTGATTGTTACGTCATTTGTTTCTGAGAGTACGTCATCAATGTTTGAGAAAACGACGTAATTTTCACACACAAACCGATGACGTAACAATCAATACCTGCTCACAAGAGAAGATAATTCTGCAATACGCAAAGACGGAATAACCATTGAACATACATTATAAGGAATGACTGCTTTGAGGATCTTCTTATGTCTATATATAAATTCAAAATTGATTAAATTATAAAACATGTTTACATTGTTGTGGTGGAGTGATACAATGTACCATTTTGTTCATCGACAATGCTCTCTTTAACACATTGCGGTGCTGAAACATATTGGTAAACATACAATAAGAAGGAATACATGTACATTATGTATGTACAAACATGCGTATTGCTTATATAATGTGTACCAAAATGTTTCAGCAATCCCTTAGATAATCAGTCAGCGTAGTAATCCCTCCTCTATTATACACTGTTTTTTACAAAGTGACAGCTATCTTTTAGAAATATCTGTTTTCGTCGGTAACATATTTAAACACACAGCTCGGGTTCGGTATCCGACTGCACATATCCTGACTGTATGACCCATACTTATTACGAGAGTTGCTTAGACCAATAAGGATTTCCACCCTTTTGGCCCTTATCACCACCGATAAGTCCTAGACGGACAAAGCAGTTGTACAATGCAGTGTATTTCATGTTTACAGTCTGTATCTATAACAAAATTTTAAATGTTGAATCACCTGTTGTTTTGTTGTTGTTACATTTATTGTTCAAGAAAGATTTACCACGCGTGCTGCAGTGTTTAGAACCCTCAACAGGCGGATCGTTAGCGTCTCGGATACACCCCAGAACATGACATTATTGTTGTCCAAACGAAAGTTGCAATACAACAAGTCTTGCATGCATCTCAAGTGATAAAGATCTGGTTGCAATGGCATTTACAAATTGCACTGCGTTCAGTGAGCTATAGAAATGTACGCACACGATTTGTTAAGCTTGGACTACGGTACTTTTAGCACCAATCATAGCTGACAACCGTGTGTTTGTTGGCACTTGGGAGAAAGACGCTGTTTTTAAAAGTAGGTATATGATAAAAAGAATGTGACAAGTGTTCTTTTTCCATGTCATATTCTTCATCCGCCCTCGGCCTATATAATCCCTCGGGCATCCGTATCTCAGCATTATACAATTTATGCAATTATCTCTCCATATGTCTGGAATACATGTTTATGTGTAGCCAATATTTAGCATAGAGAAAGAGCTTAAATAATACCAATATACCTGTATATCTTTGCAGGTATGTCTATGTAATAAATCTATGTCTAAATCTATGTCGCAAGCTATGAAAATAATGGAATGCACATTGTCTATACAGGATGAAAGTTCAACTTCTATACAACTAATTCACACTGAAGTATTGTATAGGTATCTATTTGATGTTTGTTGTTGAACGTGCCTCTTTTTAAATGAAAAGATTATTAATTTTCACGCAACTTTGTATAACTAAAATATACAAATTTTGACCGGCATATCAATTTAGCAGACATTCAGAAAATCCTTAGAAAAGAAAAGGGGTACACAACATCCGGAGTTCCATTGGGTCAGCATATAAGCCGGTTTGACATATTTGCATAAATCCATTGTAATGATGAAACATGACAAAATGGTCGTATCGCACTTTCCGGAAACGAAATAGCAATTATTGTCAATTATGCATGCTTGCATAACAAAGAAAACATTGCCTTAATCTGCTCTCTGTTCCTGTGCTGTCTATTGTAAAGTATATCCCCGTACTGAAAACGTCCTCACACTCATCAATTCAGACATGATATCAGTTCTAGGTTCAAATAAATCATCTGTTATTGTTATATATTTACATTCTGTATGCTTAGACCCATTGACAAAAATTACATTCATAAATGCATAACACAGGTGTTACATAGAATCTCAGCACGAGGGAACTGATAGTAACCTGATCACACTGCGTAGTTATACACTACAAAAACTACTCACTCGGAACGACCGAACTAGATGCTTAATTCTTACATCTTAAAATATTATTGAACTGTGCTTTGTGAAATATCCACGTATTCACGTGTCCTGTTCTACAAATAAACATTGAATATGGAACTACATTTTGTTGTGTTATTGTTGTTGACGGTTGCTAAGATCTCTCACGATAGTGTCACATTTCCCCGCGAAAAACACTGTTCTCGCCACTGCGTTGCACCCGTGTATAAGCAGGAACAAACCNATTTAAGGAATGATTTTTATTTTTTCAACATTTATGAGGTCATAACAACAATGGGTTTATGGACATATTGAATGAATCGCGTTAGCGATTCATGTAAAATATGTCCAAAAACCCATTGTTGTTATGACCTCATAAATGTTGAAAAAATAAATATCATTCCTTAAATAATGACGTCTACTTCCTGACTTTCAGCTTCCATTATCAGATATAAGTGATGCAATGATATACTGCGTCTGCCCTTAGAACAACAAGTCGCTATCGTGAAAAGCTAAATCTCACAGCAATTATTACCCGTGTTACGAGCTGTATCGTGTGGTATTATAAAGTTGGCATTTCCTGTCAAAATAATTTATTGTGCAACATTAGCACTTTATTTGTTTCTACAAAAGAGCAAATGTGTATTCATCATCGTGTTATTTGTCGCATAACGAATTAGATATTAATACATTTTTTACGATGAAAATGTATTATTAATACTTTTTCAAATATAACGTCTACATTTGTTATCAAATTGCATCAAAACACAACATCAACAAGCACATGTGACTAGGTTTTCGAGCTCTTTATGTCATGTATCAATCGCCGATATCATGTTCCTAGACGATCACTAACCGCCCAATACTACCACAGAACTATAAATCAAACTCCATTTGTAAGTACTCCCACATGTCATTGTTTAGCTAATTCGTCGTTTGTCTGTACTATACTGAACACGTAACGAGGATAACACATATCCAGAGTTTATGAGTGCTGAGCTGTAAATCCCTCAAGACCAATAACAAGTTGTAAAAATGGTCGTTACTTAGGCGGTACGTAGACATAACTATTCACATCGGTCTCTTTTTTATTTGTCATCTGTTATATTTATATCGATATTTTTCAGTACATTTTTTTTTTAATACAAAAATGTATGAATATTATTCCCCAACGGTCATATTTACATATCGAACAATGACGCCATAATGATACTCAAAAGCAGATAAAAACGAAACCACAGGCTTCCGTATCACATGCGGACCACCTCATGATATATTCAGGGAAAACTAGGGAACATACTTTGGCAACCAACAATCGCAGGCATAGTGGACATGTTCTCATCTTGGTAGAATATTGCCATTTTTGCATTGGGATAGGGGAAAGATAAGGTGATTGAACCCCAAGGGATGAGATATCGAAAACAACATAATCTATCGAGGGTTTTCTCCCATATTTAAGTAATTGTATTCTCTATTCTGTACCTCAGTCTCAGGGATTTATTTTTATCTTTGTTTTCCATAACGATCAAAATACAAAAACAAAAACAAAACATGCATCTACCACATGATATTACTATAAAAATCACTGCCAGTCAGACTAATGGATGTTATTTTCTTTATAGCCTATTATGACGTCATAATTGCTTTAGTATTGATTTGTGACGTCACAAAAGTGATCCAGACACCCACGTCAGATAGAAAGTTCCAGCGAACAGGGAGATATTCCGGTTTGTTAAACATTTTGTATACTTCACGTGTACAGTAGAAAAATGCAAATATTGGAAGTTGAAAAGAGGAATCTTCAGTACTGTTAACGTTATAGGACTTAATTAAATTAACAGGCATCCTCGATACTCCAAGAGTAAAGCTCTCTTTCGCTTTGTGTACCCAAGGAATATGTCATGGCAAAAACTAGTTTCAGTGTGTATCACCTTATGGATGAGACAAGAATACTTATCTGATCCTTTGATGTATATGAAAAGTATCTCGCCGTCACGTAACGGTTAATTTGACTTGCTTTCGTGTAGATTGTCGCTGCTCTGTAATATTAAAAAAACAAGTATCATGTATCAACTTAGCAATTGGACATCTCAGGATTTGTTTTTACCTGAGACCAATCAAATAGCTAACCGTGTGCCTTCAATGTTGTTATGACATATACCAGGGTGCATAGAGCGAAAGTGAGCGTAACCCCAGATGGATCAAGGTTGACTAATAGGAAACGAAATACATCTAGTATGTTAGTATATTTTAAACACCATCAGGTAAACATGTTTTGGTACTTGATTTATTCGTCAACTTTAACGCCTCCAAAGTATCATAAATAGTTTTAATTGGCATGTATGAAGGAAGATGAAGTATTCTTTCACCCTTTTACAACTGTATCCCCCATTTCATCAAGCAATTGGCGTGTTACCCAAAAGCGGGGAGAGAGCCTTGTGCAGAATAGCACGCGTGAAATTTGGATCGGTTTTGCAATGTGCTAGTAATCTGTATTCTAGGGTTCAACTCCTAGCGGAGAAAATTTGGGAATGTCTTTATTTTTTTATCATTGGTTAAATAAGCACCTTCATCGGTGTAAAACTGCTAACTTCAGTGAAGGCAAATATGTCACATTAGTAAGGGTTTCTGTTAATAATTCGACCAAATAGGCATGTATCAAAATGCCGACGAGCACCAATACAGAAGAAGATTCGACTGAAATGCCCATAGATAAACATTGTTGTTAACACGCCTGAATGACGTCACGCAGCAGCATTTGTGACGTCATCAGGCCTTCCGTGGTTTTTCTCAAAGGTGCAGGCAGTTTCACCACCTTCAAACATTTAACTAATTTACAAGTAATCTAAGTGTTTTAATGTAAAATTTTGTATGTTTATGTTACACAGTCCGTACTGATACGAACAGCTCCAAATGTGTGTGTAACAATGATTAACATTGAAATACATGGCTTTTCTTAGTTGTGATAGTTAGTTTTCGGAAACTTGAAGAAACTTATTAATGTCGTTTGAGAAAGATGTCGGGTATTGGCTGAGACTATTTCAATTTACATGATACCCAATAAAAAATATAAACTTCCAAATCGCTGCCCAATATTATATTTTTCATCGGGTCAACGATCCCCCCCTTGCACGTCAACGGGAAACATCTGACAAATAAAAACGACTTTTTTTTACTTAAAAACTTATTCAACAAAGACTGCCCGGCCATGGGTTGTAAATTTACTTACTTTTTCATGTAAAAATCAGTCTTTGGTAACTGTCGGTCTCTGCGTACAATCAGCATGCGATTGCACTGCAGTACTTTCAGGCCGACAACAGATTCCTTTCAGATATAAATCTAGAACCTTTCTAGATGGTATTTTAATTTAAGTGTTGTATGATTGTTGAACGTAAGACGCAAACAATACGTTTAAAAAGATACTGGTTGATTGTATTCTAAATACACATTGCATGAAATTTTGAAACTGACGAATTATCAAAGTTCATTTCCATAAACACTCAGTGGATCGTCAGTGCATTGTACATGTACCAAAGTACACTTGTAGAAAAGCAATTTACTTGCATTAACTGCAATTAGCGTTAAGATATGGGTATTTTCATGTGTATGTAATAAATTTACACTAAATAACAACCAACTGGCCTCAGATTAATGAGTTTAGTTGACGAGATGTCCGTCGCACAGACCAAATTTTTAAGATTCGTTGTGTTACCAGATATTTCATAACTGTTTTGATTAAAAGTAAAGCTTTCCCCTTCTTATACCTCTTTTTGTCAAAATATTTGAAGGCTTTTTAAAACTGTGTTGAAGATTATGGTGACGTTGTTTACGTCACATCTTATGTATTATGACGTCATATGGCATTTTCGTCACAGGTTGGCGAATTTGGGTGCATGGCGAATTTGCCTGCACTAACGTTAATTTTGTAGATGGTGTAAAATAAAATATCGTGGTAAAATGTATTTCTTAAATTCAACGTACTTTTCATCTGATTGTATTAATGATACATGTATATCTCTAAACACTTTTACCATATGCTTTGTTAAATATCAGTCGGCCACCTCTTTTCCTATGATTGAAAGAAGAAGGAATCTATGTTTTGATATGAAATTATACATCAAAAGAAACATATTAGAATAAGGGAAATGTTTCTTATCAGGACTGTTTCTAAGCACAATTTAATTAACGTCATATGTCCTTCCGGGAACAACCGTCTGTCTCCGTGGCTCAGTAAGGAGATCACTATCAAATACAGGGGAAATCACAGTGTCAATACATCATTGTAATTAGAGCAAGATGGTTGCCCTAGCATAGACACGTAAATCATGAGCCCGTGATCGCAAGAGCTGGTAAAGATTCAAATCATATGAATTCATGGGACACCAGGGGACGCAATGTGTAGTCTTAGATCATTACTTAATCAATACTACAGATTTCCTTAAATGGGAAAATGTGATTGTGTCTTTGACCGAGTCGCCAAACGTCTAACTAACTTAATATTAAGTCAATGCAGAGCTTTGGAGGGCTTGTTTTCTAGAAATTATTAAAATTCATAAAGACTTTGGCAATTGCCTGGAAGCGTCTGAAGTCAGGAATCATGTAACCGTCATACAATTAAGGATGTTTGAGGAAAAACGCGTGTTTTCATTCCTGAAATTTGTCTTATGCCAACAAGGCTTTAGACAATCAATCCTGATCTCGCTGTACGGTCACTCCCCCAGGGTCCCGACAAACACTCAGACAACCATATCGCCATCTGTGTTAACCGATTCATTGCTTTTCTAGGCCGAATCTAACTGCTGCGATTACAAGTATTCATCAAAGTGTTGTGATAATTGCGGTCCCCTTTACATGGCTGGATATCATTCATGGAATTGGAAGCATCCAGACAATTACTCTACGAAGTTAAATGACATATTAAACCCACCTATTGTTTACCAAATCAAACGACACCTGGATATTTAGCTTAAGGTTTCTCGACACATCGTCATGAGCGGCCATTTTCATGACGTTCTTCCGAAAAAAGTACAGCGGACTGAATATGTCTATACTACGGACAAGGAAGTCATTGGGATTTCAATGGTTTTTATCCATCTTTTCGTGGTGTGTTGAGCCACTTTAACGAATTCTTTAAACACGAGCATAATTTTTGTTTACATGGTTTTCATTCAAACGGATATCGCGAGTATCACATACAAGATGATGGATGACGATAACAAAATAAATAGGTATCTTAAACATTAACGACGTTTTGGAAGTTGAGTCTTCTTCATGTGTCAAATACTATAGAAATAAAACGTACAGCATATACACAATATAAATTTATCAAAGCTTGAACACACAAGGACAACGTTTATCTTAGCTTCAACATAAAAATACAAATTATATCACAGCGTAAACACAAAAGGGGAAACAATACACTAGCATCGCCATAACACATGGTCAACACACATACGGAGGAAAATATATCACGTCAACAAACAGGGACAAACATAACAAGGCCAACACACATACGGAGGAAAAGATATCACGTCAACAAACAGTGACAAACATAACACAAGGCCAACACACATATGGATGAAAAGATATCACGTCAACAAACAGGGACAAACATAATACAAGGTCAACACACATACGGAGGAAAAGATAGCACGTCAACAAACAGGGACAAATATAATACAAGGTCAACACACATACGGAGGAAAAAATATCACGTCAACAAACAGGGACAAACAAAACACAAGGTCAACACACATACGGAGGAAAAGACATCACGTCAACAAACAGGGACAAACATAACACAAGGTCAACACACATACGGAGGAAAATATAGCACGTCAACAAACAGGGAGAAACATAACACAAGGTCAACACACATACGGAGGAAAAGATATCACGTCAACAAACAGGGATAAACATAATACAAGGTCAACACACATACGGAGGAAAAGACATCACGTCAACAAACAGGGAGAAACATAAAATCGAACCACTAATGAAACGCAAAAATGAAAACCGGTTATGATCATAGATAAGTTAATTTGCCCTGAAATAAGCGATGAAAGACATGAAACTGTTTTCTGGGAGCATACTAATATCAATTATGCTGTTTCATTATAATAAATTATTGTCATATATTGGACTGTATCATTAAAATTTTACTTTAAACACAAACAATACGTACATTCTTTGTATTTAAAGTAGAACTTTGATATTACATATTTCCAAATTGATGAATCTGATTGAAGATATTTGACTCTACCTTATGTTTCGGTCAATACATACACGAATCTATATATTTTTTGGCTATGTCCAATAGATGCTTAGTATTTCTTAATAATCACATTGTATACCAATTAATTGACTCTTTGGTATAATTTTTGGCTATATCTATCTGCCTTTGAGGTATATGTTTACATGATAAATTAATCCGGTTAACATTGTTGTATAAGAATAAAGTTTAAATCTTACCTTGTGTAGTCCTTTAGATAGCAAATGTAAATCGGCTCCTGTAAATGCTCCATGCTTATAGATGATATTCTGTCTGTAACAGAGGAACGTACGCATTACCACTTGTTTGACACATGTCGATGAACACCAAACGTATATATTGTGATATGATATATAATATAATACTTACAAAGTTATGTGAAGGTCACGATATAATTACAACTCTTCAAAAACTTTCCAAAGGCGCCTACATCATCAGAGCATGACTTATTACTGACAAACATTATATTTTAAAAGGACCAGAACATGTTTCGTTTGACGAGTTTGCGCACGCGTCATATAGCTGATATTTTACACCTGAACCTCAACGCTGTATTTATATTTCAATCACATTGTTTACTCGCTGCTAATGGCATGTGTGACTGTCATGCAAACAAAATACCAGATATCCATTATCCATTGTTAAATCTGAATAGATTTGTAAATAATTTACGACCCTGAGGATAAGAAATTGAACACCTGACTCCATAAAACTGTATTGTTTAAGCTGTGACTAAGCATGAAAGATAAAGCCACTGATTATGAATTGCTTAACGATCTAAATACAGTTACATGTACCTGAAAGGGAAATTATCACAATTATCCAATTTATATCCTGTACATCGATTATCATGCATAAACTCTGTTAGACGCTTAATCTATAATTGGCACACTAAATTGTAATAAAGCGTTGTAACAAGTCATTAATGGTCCAAAGCTCCAGAGGAAAGCGTTGTTTAAATCAGCAGTTTTTCACAAAGCAAAGCACATGGATTGTTTACATTTGAAACATCCATCAGCAATCCAACGCGTTATATAAAGAATCGTTATATGTTATTATGCCTATGGGGAATCGAGTTAATCGCGACAATATTTCCCCTTTTAACGACTAATAAATAACATATATTTCCAGTCAATCACATTGTTTCCTACAACATACCTGCTGTATATTCCCTACGCGAGTTTTAACGATGACAGCATACGTTATGAACGACTTCAGAATGTTAACATAGTCTAGGCCTGTTAGAGGAAGTAAGCGGTGATCAAGTAAAATGATGATTCGCTGGATATCATCCGGAAACAAGATTGACAAGCATTGTCAAGTTAACGTTCTAGTGACTAGATTACTATTTTCGTTTAAGATAACGAAGCAGAATGTATAGCTGTTGTATTAATCTACAACACGACAAACTATAAAGAACGTACACCCAGTAGTTTTGGTTGGGTTGCTATGCTGAGTCTGTTCTGTTGTGGAACGTCACAGGTGATTGTAATTCGCATGTATTAAGCAAGTCAGTTTTAAATAAGTGGACCGAATACTGATAGAACGAAATCGATATGTTTGGAGATAAGGCTTGATGACTGGACAGCGAAGGACGATCGATATATCAGTGGTCAATCTCAGAGATTGCCCGGTCAACCGTAATATACAGCGTCGCCTCGTCATTTACACAGTGGTGATCACTGTGATTCCACAAACACATGTGGAGCCCCATGCCGGTCAATCCCCACGAATTATTGTGATTCCACAAACACACGTGGAGCCTCACGCCCTTCCCACCCTATACATCACTGTGATTCCACAAACGCACGCGGCGTGTCACGCCCTTCCCATCCCAAGATTCACTTCGATTTCCCAAACACACGTGGTGTGTCCCGCCTTACCTGTCACTAAAATAAATCAGATTCCACGAACACACATGGGGTTGTTTGCCCTTTTCGCCCTGCATAACATTGATATTCCACAAACACATGTGTCGTATTACCCTGCCCGCCTTACGGAATATTGAAATCCACAAATAAACACGTGTGTAGTATGCCCTGCCTTCCCCACGAAACATTGAGGTTCTACTAGCACATGGTATGCCCCACCCACCAAATGAAATAGCCCCCCCCCCCCCCCACCCCACCCACACCCCGGGAAACTCTATAATTATACAACCACATGTTATGCCTCACGCCACCACTCCTCATCGTCGTACGAATAACTTGCACCGGAAAACGTTTTGGATGCAAAAACATATGGGGTTTCTCGTATAGTACCCTATTACAAATCAACCGTCCCAGAAAAAAAATTGTTGTGCCTCACTCCTCCCTACTCGACGAAAGAATACCTCCATTTTCACACCAAACAGTGTTTGCATCTTTACATTTATGAATATGTAATAACAATTTGATGTCAATTTTAATTTACCAGTCGTTACGATAATGTCAACTCGTCGGGTGCAATGTATTGCTTGCCATTCAATGGTAAAGGAGAAGACTAAAATGAAAGGAAATAAAGAAAGGGGCCCCTAGTCTTGTACTCTGTGATTATTAACAATGAAAACATTGTCTTCCGTGGAAAGAACTGTATGTAATGTATCGCTTGCTTTTCTCGAAAACGGTAAATAGAGCAGTATCATTTTTGTGTGTTTAAATATTGCGTGACATTCAACAACAAGATGAGATCCAGGCCGTCGCCACCTATAGGTGTAGGCCACTATTCATCTCACCTGACAACCAAACTGCGATCTAAACGTCGGTTTACCCACGTTATCGAGCTATTGTGTAAGCTGCTAACTCCCCCGTATAGCCATGGAACACGCTATCCCTCAAGGACGATATCCATAAAGCTGTTATACTTCATGTATCTTCATGACAGGAAAACACGGACTGAAGCAAATACACAGTTATGAGTATCGTAAATAGCTATAATCATCCGAGACAAGTTTTGTAAACCTCAATGTTTCCTGACACACATTTTAGGAGAGTGAAATTTTAAGTCCGGTTTTCACATCCACAGTCATTGCATGTATCTTAGGTGTATATTCCTCATGATGAATATTGGTTTATTTTCTTTGGTGTATGTATGTATGTATGTAATATATCACCAATCCATCAAAATCAGTTTGAACATTTGATTTCAATAACGTAAGGTATTGTGGTCGGACATAATCGTATTCACTCACCAATATAGCGCATGAACCTTTATCATTATGTTTTATATTGTTGACAATATGCACCATCAAATGCGATTCTTAACAAAGAATAAACAAACTTTATTACAAGATTAACTAACTATTCGGACGATGTATCGTATAGCATAGGGTAATTATAATCATAGGAACAAAACCAACCTTTTTTCAAGCATAATGTCATCAAAGGTCTTGCCTATTTATGCATTAAAATGTAACTTCTCTAGAATCTTAATCCCATTGAAAATGGAATGTTCTATATTGTATATTATATCATTATTAAATATATTCAACCCACGTTTCACAAATGTCGTTTATCGGGACATGCTAATGTTCTGCGAATGTCTCTGGACCTAGTTTCTACAAATTGATTGTGTTTCCTCCCTTAGAATATGCGATCTCCGCTTCGCTTACTACTGGTATCTTACTGACGTGTTTGCATTTTAATTCTTCTGATTTGTAATATTTGCAAACATGGATGAGAACAAAAAAGTCGTTGCACATGACCCCAATGGTACAAAACGCTGCGGTTATTGTGTCGGCAAACGTTAATTCAACAACGGCTTCAATTAAGGAAGAACGTTTCCCCATGATAATTATTGAAAGAAAAAGAATGCAGTTGATCCAGGAGAAGAGATACTTGTTTGTAAAAGCAAACTTGTGTAATATTCGTTTTGACAGAATTCTGACAGAAATTCAAAACCTAAAACTCAGTTATTACCTGATCTGTTCTCTGTCACTTATAACGATTGCTATCACTCCATAGTAACATATAATGCCAAATGTACCTACAATACTGTTACAGTAAAACCGTAATATAATGCCCCTCGTTGCACTTGCCGCCCTGTTTACCGCAAACATGTTTCAATGTCCATTTGTTTTTGTTGTTTTTTCTCAAGAATTCCTTTATGCACATCTCCCAATTTATCGCCAAATAACGCTAAAATTTCTCTGGATAACTCGTGGCAGTATAACGAGATGTTACTGGCAGTATAACGAGATGTTACTGTACAAAAATGCCTTTAATTTTGCATCTGTTTATGAATTCGGTAAGAAGTCAATGTTTATTTATAACATGCATAGTTGGCTCATTGATTACTGTATATCTATTACTTATATGTACGATGAACGCGAAATCAACAATATGAAGAAACAATCTGTAACTACAGATGATCCACTTAAATCTAAATCACAATAGGAACATATCTACAAAACAACAAACCGTCTACAAAACACTTCAGATTCATGTCATAATACAATGCACAACAGCTGCACACTAGATACTGCAATGATACACCTACACAACCACTACATCGATATGTCTTCAAAACACATTATCAACATATTCCCAAACCACAGTAACAACAGATTTTCAAACATCGACACCAACATTTCTACAAAACAATTATCATAAATAGCGTACATATGGGAGGGCACATTCACTAAAATCGAATAGCGAATGAATTCAACACCGTATATATCTACATTTTCAATACATTGGAAATGGAACGTCTAGCAATAATTTAGGACGCAGACTATTTCTTACATATATATCATATCCTCGTTATACAGACATCCCATTATGGAGTCTGCTTTCTCATTAAAGCAAGGTTCCTAAACACAATGTTTAATGTCCGTGAAAGCTTGCAGTTCCATTATGGAATTACTTTTGCCTGTAAATTATACATTTTCTGCACATTTAATGTTTCAACGTCAGCGGTTTCTGTGAAGTATTAGCATGTCACATGGTATTTGGTTCAATCTCGCGAGATGTTAGATCTCATTATCAATTGAGTGCCTCCCTGACAGTAATTTCCATCTCTTGGCAACTTTTTGTATATTGTGTGTAGTGCAGCTTATGACAGGTTAAAATACAATCGTAAAACCTATCTACTTCAAGTTGCATCAAGTTTGAAGACATTTTTATGGTAGTTCCCTTTTCTGTATTGATCTTAAAACAGATTTCGTTGGGTTTGTTATATGTTTTCATCTGCAATCACTGAGCCGTGTTTCAGCTTACGTGCCGTCTTCTGACGATTTACAACTAAAAAATGAAGGTTATAATGTAGTTGAATAGTTCGCTACAAAATTGACATTGAAAAGGGAAAAAAACACACATTTATATTGATACCTGAAAACACACCAAAAGATGTCAATGCTGACATAGTGAACGGTATTTTCTATCATCTAACAACATGACCTTTTTTTAATGTATACCTGATTTCAATGATTACAATAACGTCGGTAACGAAGACTATGGTGATATAGTGAACCGGAGTAACAGCTTGCTACCGTATTTTTTCTGAACCCATGGGATGAAAAACAGACCAACACCAAACACCGTCCTTATAGCACGATAACACTTTCGACTGTGCCAACACTCACGACCAATATAAGCCAAATAGTCAACACAACAATAGTTCGGAGCTCACAAAAGGACAACAACACCAATAACTACCAAGGGAACATCACAAGAAAGGGAATTTATAGACATTAATTATCAAAAGGCTAGGTACACATTACTTTGTGTAATGGTTTCGTTCTCAGTTACTGACACCGCTTATAAGGAACTAATTGATTTTTTGGTATCATTTGATCATTGTAGAAGACCGCTCACTATTTTGATCTTCAGCAGGTGGCATCCACCGATATGTACCAAGTATTTTGTCAACCTATAATATTTCGCCCTTATTAACTACAATATAAAAGTGTTTGACAAAGAATTAGGTACAACTGTTCTGAAGAATGAACAGTTTCCTGCATATGGTAACAGTTTACGACAGTGGTATATTGACCCTTCATATCGATTAAGCAGTACACATGTTGCGAGGATGGTACAGTGATCCTTAACATCAAATGTACAAGGATCCTTAACATCAAATGTACAGTGATCCTTAACATCAAATGTACAGTGAGCTTTAACATCAAATGTACAGTGATCTTTAACATCAAATGTACAGTGATCTTAAACATCAAATGTACAGTGATCCTTAACATCAAATGTACAGTGATCCTTAACATAAAATGTACAGTGATCTTTAACATCAAATTTACAGTGATTCTTAGCTTCAAATGTACAGTGATCTTTAACATCAAATGTACAGTGATCCTTAACATTAAATATACAGTGATCCTTAACATTAAATGTACAGTGATCCTTAACATCAAATGTACAGTGATCTTAAACATCAAATGTACGGTGATCTTAAACATAAAATGTACAGTGATCCTTAACATCAAATAAACAGTGATCCTTAACATAAAATGTACGGTGATCCTTAACATCAAATGTACAGTGATCCTTAACATCAAATGTACAGTAATCTTTAACATCAAATGTACGGTGATCCTTTACATCAAATGTACAGTGATCCTTAACATCAAATGTACAGTGATCTTTAACATTAAATGTACGGTGATCCTTAACATCAAATGTACAGTGATCTTTAACATCAAATGTACAGTGATCTTAAACATCAAATGTACAGTGATCCTTAACATCAAATGTACAGTGATCCTTAACAACAAATGTACAGTGATCCTTAACATCAAATGAGCTATACATTCGTTGTGAGGTCGGTACAGAGATCCTTAACATCAAATGTGTAATACACCATTTGCGAGGATGGTACAGTAATTCTTGACATCAACTGAGCTATTCACTATTTTCGAGGATGGTACAGTGATTCTTAACATCAACTGAGCTATACACTTGTTGTGAGGTCGGTACAGAGATTCTTAATATCAAATGAGCTGTACACTTGTTGTGAGGTCGGTACAGAGATTCTAAACATTAAATGAACTGTACACTTGTTGTGAGGTCGGTACAGTGATTCTTAATATTAAATGAGCTATACACTTGTTGTGAGGTCGGTACAGAGAGTCTAAACATTAAATGAACTGTAGACTTGTTGTGAGGTCGGTACAGTGATTCTTAACATCAACTTGTTGTGAGGTCGGTACAGTGATTCTTAACATCAACTGAGCTATACACTTGTTGTGGGGTCGGTACAGTGATTCTTAATATCAAATGAGCTATACACTTGTTGCGAGGATGGTACAGTGATTCTTGACATCAACTGAGCTATACACTATTTGCGAGGATGGTACAGTGATTCTTGACATCAGCTGAGCTATACACTATTTTCGAGGATGGTACAGTGAATCTTAACATCAACTGAGCTTTACATTTGGTGCGAGGATGGTACAGTGATTATTAACATCAAATGTGTAATACACTTGTTACGAGGATAGTACAGTGATTCTTAACATCAAATCAGCTATACATTTATTGTGAGGTCGGTACAGTGATCTTAAACATCAAATGAGCTATACATTTATTGTGAGGTCGGTACAGTGATCTTTAACATCAAATGAGTAATACACCTGGTGCGAGGATGTTACAGTGATTCTTAACATCAACTGAGCTATACATTTATTGTGAGGTCGGTACAGTGATCTTAAATATCAAATGAGCTATACACTTGGTGCGAGGTCGGTACAGTGATTCTTAACATCAACTGAGCTATACACTATTTGCGAGGATGGTACAGGGATTCTTAACATCAAATGAGCTACATGTATACACCATTTCCGAGGATGGTACAGTGATTCTTAACATCAAATGAGCTATACACCATTTGTGAGGATCGTACAGTGATTCTTAACATCAAATGAGCTATACATTTATTGTGAGGATCGTACAGTGATTCTCAACATCAAATGAGCTATACACCATTTGCGAGGATGGAACAGTGATTCTTAACATCAAATGAGCTATACACCATTTGCGAGGATGGTACTTGGATTCTTAACATCAAATGAGCTATACACTATTTGCGAGGATGGTACAGTGATTCTTTACATTAAATGAGCTATACACTTGTTGCGAGGATGGAACAGTGTTTCTCAACATCAAATGAACTATACACTATTTGCGAGGATGGTACAGTGATTCTTTACATTAAATGAGCTATACACTTGTTGCGAGGATAGTACAGTGATTCTTAACATCACAGGAGCTATCCACTTGTTACGAGGATGGTACAGTGATTCTTAACATCACATGTGTGATACACTTGTTGCGAGGATGGAACAGTGATCCTTAACATTAAATGAGCTATACACCATTTGCGAGGATGGAACAGTGATTTTTAACATCAAATGAGCTGAGGATAGTACAGTGATTCTTAACATCAAAGGAGCTATCCACTTGTTACGAGGATGGTACAGTGATTCTTAACAGAAATAACAACTACCACGTTAAGGAATTTGGTATATATCTCGGCCAGGGAATAGAAGCCATTGCCTTGGTGAACGTCCAAGTTCAATGTCAAATGTAAGGTTTTGCGACACAATGTGTAAAAAAAACCAAGACTGCTAGGAAACTGAGAGAAACAAAATTATCCCAAATGTTGTGATACGTACAGCAGATTTACTTTGGTCTATTTTGGACCTCAAAGTAGGTGACGGAAAGGCGAATTCCCACCTCTTTGTAGACTTGTAGAGGCTTTTCTAACACACCCAACAGAAGCTTGTTATAAAACATATTGTGCGTCCGTGAAATCCGATATATAGCCCTCTAGATTTAGAATGTAATATTATACATGTTGTCTGGCTTAGCTAGGTTCACCAGACGGAGGTCAGCTAGTAGCCTCTCGGGGTTAAGTGTCAGCCCAAGACAGCTCATAAGTATGGAAATACAAAGATGAGTCTTTGCAACGAACGTCGTTGAGGATTTGTTTATTTGCATCACTAATAAGTCTTGACAAGCTTTACATTGGCGCATACAAGATTAACACAATGTCCAACATTTACATTCATAGCTTCGGCTGACACAGCCAATATTGTGCCAGTCATACGTCTCCTTCAAATATTGTTGAAAAAGCACACATGAGAACTAGATGATATTGTTAATTATAATTTGTTTTGGTATAAACAAAAATGCGACGGTTATCATGGTTCGCAAATGTATCTTTGTTTATTAAATGAATTACGTGATCGATTGATTTTGACTTTAAAAAAATACAAATATTTACTAGTTAATTCGAGAACGGTTTTTTAATTCTCATGGTAAAAAGACAAGCTATGAAACTTAAAACTTACATCTGGCTTTATAAGAAAACAAATAGCTAAGTTTCTCAGAAATACGTTGTTCTCTCCAATTCACCACACGACGTCAAGGAGAAACATATTAGCAATAACTTTTACCTGTAAACATCACATCCGCTAGTTAACATCAACAGGGCAGAATTTGCATTTACACCGTTAATGTTTATGTTTAGGACTAAATATAATTTCTGTTGCCAATATTAGCCTACGAATCTTTCAAACAGTTATTGTGGTTAAATAGTTATGTTATAATACGTTAAAACAAAACCTAGCAATATGATTAAAGTTTAATAAGAACCTCAATTCGATCTATAAATCGAATTACAAACAAAGTAAAAATGTAAATGAAAACCGTTGAAAATGTTAAAAGGAAATAAGACCAGCTTTTCCGAAAGGGTGCAAGAGGCTTCCGCTTCAAAGACAAAATCGGTCACAGTATGAAAATATGGGTCAAAACCAAATACTGCCTTGTCCTCAAAGAAAAAAGTGGGATACTAAAAACGAAACAAGAAAGGAAACGAACAAAATAAAGACTGGCCTACATATAATGTATTACATAAAGACATATGATATTTCTGAAGTTATTTTGATGGCGAACATTTATATTCAGCTTGCCAAAGTCGTCATCAACCTGTTACTCTGGAGACGTTGTGTTGTACGTTTGTCCGTCAGACATCGACATCAACCTGTAAACATGGAGGCGTTGTGTAAATTGTACGTTTGTCCGTCAGACATCGACATCAATCTGTAAACATGGAGACGTTGTGTTGTACGGTTGTCCGTCAGACATCGACATCAACCTGTAACTCTGGAGACGTTGTGTTGTACGTTTGTCCGTCCGACATCGACATCAACCTGTAAACATGGAGACGTTGCGTTGTACGTTTCTCCGTCAGACATCGACACCAACCTGTAAACATGGAGACGTTGTGTAAATTGTACGTTTATCCGTCAGACATCGACATCAACCTGTAACCATGGAGACGTTGTGTTGTACGTTTGTCCGTCAGACACCGACATCAACCTGTAAACATGGAGACGTTTTGTTGTACGTTTGTCCGTCAGACATCGGCATCAACCTGTAAACATGGAGACGTTGTGTTGTACGTTTTTCCGTCAGACATCGACATCAACCTGTAAACATGGAGACGTTGTGTAAATTGTACGTTTGTCCGTCAGACATCGACATCAACCTGTAAACATGGAGACGTTGTGTTGTACGTTTGTCCGTCAGACATCGACATCAACCTGTAAACATGGAGACGTTGCGTTGTACGTTTCTCCGTCAGACATCGACATCAACGCGCAGACTGGCGGGGTAATTATAGTGAACTCCTGGGTCATGCTATTGTTCGTGACGTCATTTTATGACGTTTTTGAGTCAGTCATATGCAAATGAGAAAACTTCGAACAGTTTACAATGTTACTAGAAAAGCTGGGTTTTTTACGGGTTTTAGATAATTAGCAAGAAATAGAATCCACCCTTGATGTGAGTTATGGATAAGCAAAATACCCTCAGCAGAGCCTCGGGCCTCCTGTTCATTTTTTTTATATTTCAGATATTTGCACTTTATATTCTATTTTTCATTTTTCTTCAAAATAGAAACATCAATTTTAAATAGCATAGTCCTAATTATCATATGTACTGAATAAATTTAATGAAATCATAATTGTTTGCTGAGAAGCCTTGTTAGCGGCGGATGCGAACGTCAACAGCAGTAATCTGTCTCCAGTAGACGATCGCCTTAGAGAAACAATCATTAATAATTATTGCCACTGTGACAGTTTGACGGTAATCTTTTTTTAATAATCTTTCCAAGTATGCGCTTGGTTTCATGTCCTTCTTAAAAGGTTATGAAAGATATTGCCATGTTGGATCAACTTTGACCTATGATTTTTGAATAAGAGATAGGGAAACAAACAGAATTTGGAGTCAGAACCAAGACTTTGACGAGGTTCTGACCCCTATTTCTACACCCTCGGGTAGAATTTTTCTACCTCACATACCTTCATGTGATGGACTAATCTTTTCCATTGCTTGATTACGGTTTTTTTTCATAGTTTATAACTGAATTCTCTTTTCTGTTTTATTTATTCAACAGTTGCGTGAACACTTGAGAATAGACGCAAGCCGTACATTGTATGATTTTTTAAGCACCCATGTATGCTAAGGTTTTTTGATATTTATGACAAATAATGTCTTAACATTACATATTATCAGGAAAAATGGCAAAAAAATATCATTCACAAGTTAATCCCTTCTGTTGTGAAATTTAACATTTGAAATCCTGAAGACTCTGAAATGGAAAACATCTTCAACGCCATGCGCGTTAGGGTTGTTGGATCGCATTACCACAACGTATTTGAAGGAGATACAAATATAAATACCACGTGACCGTGATAACTCGATCAAAGTCTGACACAGCTTTCCTACGTACATGATTTTTGTTGTGACATTATTGTCTGTAACATTCATTTCAAGATGATATATATAGCCTTGAAGTGTTAAGTTTCAAGGTAAAAAGAAGACATGTACGAGCGTGTCATCGTTCTTGCTGTATTTGCAAACATGTTACTTGGAATTAATTCCCGAGGCATCAGATCGAAGGTGGTTCTGATAATTAAAGAAGAATGACATCAAAGGTGTGATGTTTCATTAATTCGCTTCTCACATTACTTCATCTTCCTGCTATATGACCCAAACTCTGGTAAGATGGATGAAGTGTCGGGAAAACCAAGGCCATGCGTGCAATATATCATTTTATTATACAGTAATCTATAGTATTGGGCGTTTCGACAGTTTAATTTCAGTATAATTTTGATACACTGCAGGGGATTCTGTGCATCGTTGTTTGATCGAGTGATTTACAATTGAGTAAACCATAATATCCTAAAAGTTGATATAAATCGCCTACTATTAAGGTTACTTGTTTATTATCTGCGGAAATAATCCTCTCCTTCTTTAATGTTTTCAGATGAATCATTGTCAAAATATTTCCTCCATTATATTTCTTTGCATTATTATGTTACAGTTTCGTGCATTTGTTATCAAAATATATTGTTTCTTATACAATAACACAGTCCCTGTTCAAACTTTTTACATATAGCATCGTAACTGGTACAACGTATTGTTATAATATAATTTCGCCAGCAGTATTTGTCCTGACTACGTCAGTTTATTTTTTTGTTCTAAATTAGGATTAACCACGAAAGGTTATTGTGAACACAGTGAACTTTCTACAAATAACTCAGAAATGTCAACTTTCCTTGTACTGAAGGTCTAAGTTCACTTTAGCGGTATACTAACCAGAGCATATACGCATCATGCCCAGGTTACAAAGAGCAATGCAACATGTAATAATACTTAATAATTTGAGGTTCTTATATACCGCTTTATCACAACCTAGTTTGTAGGTCGTCTCAAATCGGTTCACAAGTTAGTATCCGTGGTTATATAGCCTTTTCAACCAGCCAATACCTTTCCCAACTCCCTGGGAAGCATACATCCGGAGCTGCCATTTCGGCGCTAACAGCTAGCATTCAACAATTCTAGCACTGTCCAACCACGTAGTCATTTACAGCTGAGTAGACTGGAGTATATAACAATACTCTTTTTTTGTCTTCTAGACCATAAACCCTGGATAGTGTCCCGACTAGTTTACGTGGTACCAAGAGTCCCCGTCATGTAACTTGACGGTTTATTTCCATCGTGCGTAGTGGTGGAGCTCCAGGGACATCGTCTTCCGGTTTACCGCTGATATCGTACGGGTATCACTCCTGCGAACCAATATCACATGTAACACGTATTTTACTACATTTTTATCTCCAGTGTGTCCATTGGCTCTGATGAAATAGAATTACACGTCAGCTTTGACCTATCAATACCGTCTGGACTCCGGAGACATACCAGATACAATGATAACATGTGTGTAGAAAATTCGTGAACCGCCCTATCTTGGTTTGACATCTGTTCAGAATGGATGCGATTACAGCCAATATCACTAAATCTTATGTAACTAACTCTATTAAATTGGCAACATCATGAGTTCAAATCTTACGGAATGTCGTTTGTCATTCATTGCACAAGTAATCTGGTTTGAACAAATTGCTTTGAATGATAACGGATTTCTATTCAAATTTAATGCAATTCTGTCTTCGTTTAATTGCAGTATACGAACATATTCGGGAATCTATTTCTGAGTCATCAATAAAGTTATATGTGCGCACAACCGTTTAAATAACTTGCCATTTCAGGTATCGCGCTCTCGAAATAGATATGTAAAATAGAGATAATTAAATGAGAAAATAAAATGGCCTAAAATATAAACATAAACTATTTTACTAGAATTATGGAACATGTTATTTCAACATATAGTTATCGCTCTTGTAGGCCTTGATGTTAGCGCGCAGCGTCTTAATGTGGAAGGGAACCAGGGTATCCGCATACAATTCAATGGTCGGGTAGGTGATCTCCATAATATTTCACGTCCGATCGGGGAGTTTAACACGTGGGTCTTGGTGAAAGTCACGTGCGATATTCACTTCGTCACCCGATTGTTTTTGTACTTAGGAAAAAATTAAATAAAATAAAATATAACATATAACGAATAAAGAACAGGTGAAGAAAATGAAAAAAATGAAATAAAAATATTTCTTTCATGCACGAGGGTTACATTCATATTGTTAAACCTATTACTGTTAAGTTTTAAAATTCATTCTATACAATGTTTGGATAGCGTCCAATGTAAGTAACAATGATACGTGTATACTGTAGAAGTCGGATAGACATCATTGTTCTTCTTGGCAGCATATAACAAAACATGTTTTCAATATTGTTTACGAGACTGTTTAAAAAAGTGAGTGGATTTTCATTTTCCCAGCATCATTACAATGGACATTTGAACCAAATAACAAACTTTTGTGTTTAAAGTCTAAAATGCAAATGCAAACAAGTATGATTTAACACCCTTCACAGATGTGGCGATGTTTGTCGATTTTCTGGCAGTAAAATGGAAATGTATTCCCCAAAGTGACAGCTAACTTTCCGAAACATCAGTTTCCATAGGTCACTGTTCGAGACTTTGAAACGCATTACAAGGACTTTAACTCCGACGGCAGATCTCGTGAGGGCAGATAGAGAACGAGTATCTCTTGACATAAGCTCCAGTCCTCTGATAGAATGTACCCAGTGACAGTGATCTGTTTTAAGTATAGGTCTGACTCTTCGAGGTATTCGCAGTTTGATAAAGTGATATATTCACTTGTGACGTTAATATTAATTTAATATAATGAAGATATTTGACAGATGTACCATAGTCGATGATGAACATATATATATATAAGGATGAAAGAATACTGCTGAATTTCTTATTTTGAAATTTTGACTACAACGTCAACGAATCATATTGATAAAACGCGCCAAATAGAACTATCAAAATGTTAATATGAGCTTGAACAAAGGATTTCTATCCCTAGTAAACATTATTATTATCTCTTAATATTTTACGTATATCATACAGTTACGGCTTAACAATTCCCATGCATGGTAACCAGTTGTAATACCAACATCAGTTAGCGTCAGCAACAAGATGTAGTTATTAACTTGAGTTTTGGAAAGGTTCATATTATAAACGGGTCTACTGGATATGACTTCAACATTGCAGTTAGGAACACAAATTAAACACATCTTTTCCCTGTCTCCGAATTATATATATCAATATTCAAATAATCGTGTTCTCTGCATCTCAGCCATTAAACAGAGCTACATATCTACGTGTAATTACATAATGTACGAACAGACAATTTCACGAGTAACTGAGTTTTGCCTTTATATTTAAAAAAAAAGAAGATATATGTAAAAAGTAAAAATAAAAAAATAAATAAAAAATAAAATTAAAAAATCAGTTGAATTCCCTTTAATGGTCCCAAGATTACCGCAGCTTTACCCCATTACCACATATCATGGATTCAAAAGCTTAATTTAATGCTACGAAACCTCGAATAGCAGTGACTTTAAACATGTTTTAAATGCAAGCCAGCACGCGACACGTTAATGTACAATATAAACCTAGACAAGGGATGCCCCAATTACATTTTAAGTGACGATGCAATCTAATTTTAGAATCCTAATTCCATCATTGGGAAAAATATAAACCTAAATCTAATTGATATCTTCTCTAATGCCTCCAAATGCAACCGGAAGTGGAGTGGACTGTATTAAGAAGCACCTTAAGAAGTGACCAGACGCTTACAATCGTGTCAACCGAATGAACCGATGAACCAATGATATTATCCATTGTGTACCAGCGTTACATACTCTGATAAAAAAAAATAGAATTTGAATTTCTAAAAGCAGTATAATCATCCCCGCATCCAATTGTATAATGTATTACGCAGTAAAAAGACGAAATCATACATGCCTCGGTATGGTGCAATATGGTTAAGCTTATCCAACTGACTGACTTCTGTATACTGTTGTAAGCAGCAACACAATGTATGGTTATCAGTATTATTTTACAGTATTATAATTGAATAGACATTAAACACAAAAAAAGCCGGTACAGTATAGATAAAAAAATGACAACAACCAAATGAGAAATATTAATTATGACCTGTTCTGTACGGAGCTACATCGTTTTATAAACATTTTCTCTGGAGTGCCTGACCTGAAATGAATCAGAAGCTCTTACAGACAAACCCATTCAAAATAACGCACCGTGAGTGCTACAAAGCGAAACATCAAACACAGGGATTACATTTTGTATCAAGCTTAAAAGAGGTTTTAAATGCTTGGATGTTCAAAGTTTTCTAATAAACAGCTAATGTCCGGAAGGTGGTTGAGAGGCTGTTCAATCATTCTGCTGCTGATTTACATGTACTAAAACATTATATAAGTGGCGTTACGTGTTTTTAAAAAAAAGTCAGTATGGAGCCAAACAATGGCATATGGAAGCACAAGTTCATTCAGGTACATGTACGATAGAGATTTTTTTAAAGGGCAATATATACGAACAAACGATTTTGTACTAGGGATCATATTATTGGGATTGTATTAGGACTTCAGAATGGGGGCTATCTTAGTCCTTTCCCGATTACAAGTAACACGCAGGAATCGACATTTTTCAAAATATTGCAAGTCATTCTCTACTATGGAGTTGCTATAGTCTAGTCTAGAGGTCACAAATGTATGGTTAAGCGTTTAGCAAGTTCTTGTGATGAGGAACTGCCGGATGTAACCGATATTTCTGAGTTGTAAGGACTATGTAGCACATGTAGTTACTGATGACACTATTTTCTACAGCCAGATAACTATCGTAGTAGACCTTTAAGTTAAATGATACTGTTATCAACCACTAAGCTCAAATGGAAGTATATTATTATTATTTTTTGAAAATTAAAACAACGGGTTTTGGAATGTCTAAGCTTTGTTTCAATAAGATTGAACTCTTCCAGAATCTGATGTCCAACATAAAATGTTCTGAATAAGGTGTGAAAGTAACTTTATTATCCTGAAGTCATGCTGACGACATGCACATACGTATCTCCATCATGGACATTATTTGACAGGATATGCTTGTGACATGTATCTCCAATCGGAATCAAATAAGTAAATTATCGGTCCCAGCACAGTTGCGTGCTAACCACTAACGTCAAGAGTGTTGTGGTCAGAGACAAAATACCTCCTGCCACTCGTTGTCCGGTTTCTATAAAAAAGGACTGGATCAAGAAAATGTTTATAAGGATATACACCGTATGCATATTCCAGATGCTTAAAAAAATACGTCATGGTCAATGGCATCAAATGCAGCTGATGATACAGTACAGTATGTGCTAGATCTCTTAAACGGTTGCTGTCCAAGGCCTTGGCAATGTTATGGTAGTCTCTGAGAAAAGCGGTCTATCATAAGTGCTTGGATGATAAGCAGATTGCAGGTTTAAGAAAATTGCCTTCAATACATGTCTAGTGTTGCTGGGCAACCACTGCTTTAGAAGTATGGACAAGGAAAATAACTTTGGAACAGGTCGGTAGTTCATTATTTCGTCCTTGTCTAAGCGAGTCTAAGCTATGACTGTTTTGAAGAAAAGGACGGAGCACTGGACTCAAACACATATTTCTTTTGTGATATATCTCAGCAAAGTAAGCAGATACTTGACTCACTATTTGAAAATATAATTTGGCATGGTTTAGAAATTGTGGTTGGCGACTCTATAATACAACGTTATGTTGTAATAGCTTATACGAAACACTATTCACTATTCACCAAATGTCATACAAACTTTACCAATATACGTATGTTGCAGTTATGAATATACGTATATCATCATACATACACTCAATCCTGCGCATATCTTTGCCAACATTTGTGTTTTTTTGTCATCATACATATAGTTACTCTATCGGGTTTTTTTTCATTTCTATTATATTCTTTGTATTTTGTAAGCTAAAATGCATCTTGTAACTCTTAACTCGTTCAATATCTATGTTTTTTTGTAGTGGAAATGTCTTGCTTTATAACAAATAAGATGTCTTAAGTTAATTATCCCGTTTATATTGAAGACGCAGGGCAAACAGTGAAAGTTAATTTGGTACGATTTTTTGCCACGCGTTTTCCAATTCAAAAACACTTGAAATACTGGTTTGTAAAATAGGACCTTTCATGTCCCGCACGTGAATGTCAGAATGCAAAATTATATCCCAAGTTGAACTTGTCGGTTATTATGCAACTTTCTTTGCCGAAATTTCAAATTGGAAAAATATGATTTCATTGCTAAAGTAAAAGACTTGTGCGTCGTCAAACAGGCTTTAAAACTTACCTCTAGATGAAGAGTTTTGCGTTATACGATAGATATACACATAACGTAACGTGTTTGAAGTTGTCAACGTCTTCACATATTGTTATAAGGGCACTTTTAGGCAAAATTGAATAAAAAAAGATAATTATAAATATTGAAAGGAGCTAGATATACAATTTTATTATTCATTTCAGCGCACGCAAACCCGCCCACACACTTAAACCAACAACAAAATACTGTGATTTTGTGAAATAGAACCACGTTCAATTTTCGTTGATTATTTCTGTCCTGATATACTACCCATAAGTAAAGGATGTAATCTTAATTCCAATCGATACGTCGCCGGAGACTTACAGACATATAGTTGGGTATATCACGTATGTAACGCTACTGGGTGATGCTTATTGTCTCGTGTCTCATATGACTCTAAATATCATGTCTGCGCGTGCTGTCTTTAATAACCAAATAGCTTCATGATGATAAAATCGACAGAAAATCTACAATGCATAATATCATCCACCTCATTTATGTTTTGACATGTAATATACATGCCGTCCCATAACCCTCACAGTCTTTCATAATTTTGTCAAAACGCAACATCATTATTGAAAGATACTATCAAACGTAGCGGCGTAAGGCCAGAGCAAATTGCTGTAGGATCTCTTTTAACTTCATTCAAAATGGTACATTTTTTTTATATAGAATCACTGCACAAACATCACTTTGTATATGCATATTTGTTTTTATATTTATTATATGTTTGATTACATATCATAACAAAATAAGCAACTATTTCTTTTTATTTATTTACTTTATCATATTGAGAACTTTTTTTCAATTGTACCAACTGTACCAAGTTAAGGTTACCATCTTGTTCTGATGACTTCAGCACGTTCTACTTTAACTTTCAATAATTAATTTTCTGACTACTGAAAAATCGAAATAAAGTTAAAGCTGCCACTCTACGTTTGATCCTAAAAACGAGCAGATACTCGGATGATTAAAACCACTTAGTTCCAGCATTATATTTTAAATGTATCTGTTACAATGTGTTAAGCTGACCATGCTTTCGACAGAGGAAGACTGGAACAGTGAAGATGTATCACAGTCTCCCATCTTAACCCCGTTCGTCAAATTGTGATATATAATACAGATAAATAGGTTTTGTATTATTGCAGTACCAATCCTTGTATGTAATAGTGTTATTTTGCCATCAATATGTTTTATAGCTGATATTAAATATAATCGAAAATGTTACAGGAAATATATTTCTTCTGACGGATATTTATCTGATCATTGTCTGTCGTTGGTTGCTTTTCATGTAGAGTCAATAATTATACCAACTGAACGCAGATAAGAATGTTATTGTACTACAGTTGACATGAATATTGACTTTATCTCTTTCTAATCTAACGGTCATAACAACGGGGATTTGGCTCTCCAAAATAATACGGTATATAACCGATATTAAGTGACCCCTCCGTATATTAATTCGTGTCATCAAGTGTTACAACGCTATGCATAGAAACTCGTTTGCACGATAATTGAATTCGCAAATATCGTGTTACGCAAAGTCATGCAGGCTCAGAGTAAGAAAAGACCTGTTGTATCCAATTGTTTGCTTTCGTAAGAAGGGGCTCCTGCAAAAACGCATGATTTTTTCTGTGTCATCCGCTTAGAAAACTCTGAAGAAATCAGAACTGATCTTAAGCAACAAATGTAACCCTCATCCTGGATATCCAGGGGTTACGCTCACTTACTGTCTCTGCATCCCAGGAATATGTCATAGCAAAATTGAAGGTTCAGCGTGCACCACCTTGTTGATGAGACAAGGAGACTTTTTTTGATCCTTTGATGTACATCAAAAGAATCTCGCGGTCGCGTAACGGTAAAACTTGACTGACTTTGAAGTCGGATGTCACCATTTTGCAATTTTCGAATGACGGGTATCAGCCTAGCGATTGGTCAGGTTTGTTTTTACCTGGGACCAATCAAACAGCTATCTTTGTTCTGTTAATTTTGCTAGGGTGCAGTGAGCTCACGTTAGCGTAACCCCTGGATATCGAGGATGTGCAGCCGTTGGATTCAATACATTTTGTTAGATATGTCATCTGTAATATATCCGATATATTTGTCTAGGGATATTTATCTACAGTTTCTTCCACACTAAGTAACGATTTATTAACGCCATATGTACCCTGCCGTCACAGTTGGAGTCCTGGCATTATTCCTGGCAGAAACAGGTAATCACAAAAGCATGCTTAAGCGTGATTTGTGTTGATGTCGTCAAAGTCGACATACCTAGACTAGACTGCAAATCAATTTTTATTAATACGGTTCGCAATTATTGTTTTGTCTAATATTAACAGCTTAAAAAACCGAATTTTATCGATTTAACCCTATTCCACTACAATAGTTCTAAGTTTCAAGGCACCAAGTTTGTTTTCCTGTCATACATACACGTGTTTTGCTTCCCCATTCTTATTTCAGAACAAACGTTGAACGATTTAAAATAATGTTAATGCTACCGTGTATCTACTACAATGGTTATGTCGAAGGATTCCGCTAAGTTTACCTCCTGATCTGTACAGTAACCTACCAATGTAAAACAGCCAACTGGGCCCGCTCACCTGTCTGTCATAAACACTAACGTTTCCAATTGTATACAGTCTATAGTGTACGTTTCCCCAATATATACATGCCGTATTGATTTGTTGGTGTCTGTTGCGCTGATCTGTTGGCAAACTGTTTTCAGCCTATAATTAAATCAATGAAAACGAAGTATCTGACACATAACAAATGAAAGGATTTTTTTTCAATTTGTAAAACTATGGAGCATGTCCAATTACATTGTTTCATCATGAATGGCCTCTAAGACACAGGGCATAACATCAGCCTGTGGTTGATCTATGACTCGGGAGGTTAATACACAATGTCTCAGATGTATTCCGCGTGTTGTACAAAGCGTAAGTTGGATAATAAAACCATCTCGCTTTCTTACACCATCCCACGAAAACCAGGTTTTATTTGGATCTCAAATAAAACATATATCATGAAGTATAACTGTTTGCGCCGATATGAAACAATTTATCACAGTGTTCCTGTAGGGATGTGATTGCCAGATTTTATTTCTTTGCCAACTATGAAACATTTTAGTACAGTGATGTGTAAATCGTTGAGAAAAAGTACTTGCAACTCTAGATATCTAAACATTTATGGTACAGTGATGTGTAAACTAGATATCTAGTCATATATGGTACAGTGATGTGTAAACTAGATATCTAAACATGTATGGTACAGTGATGTGTAAACTAGATATCTAAACATTTATGGTACAGTGATGTGTAAACTAGATATCAGACCAAGGGGCCAAAGACCCCGAGGGCTGATATCTAGATTACACATCACTGTACCATAAATGTTTAGATATCTAGTTTACACATCGCTGTACCATATATGTTTAGATATATAGTTTACACATCGCTGTACCATAAATGTTTAGATATCTAGTTTACACATCGCTGTACCATATATGTTTAGATATATAGTTTACACATCGCTGTACCATAAATGTTTAGATATCTAGTTTACACATCACTGTACCATAAATATTTAGTGACTCTCGGGCTGATAAGGGATATGATATCAAAATGGTCATATAATAACCTCTAAATATCGACCTCAGCCAATGGCTATAATTGAATAATGTTATGTATGAAGTAAGTTTTGCTTTCTGGGAGAAACAAATCGCTATATTCTTAGTTATAGCTTTCAAGTGTTACTTAAATAAAGGTAATTGCTTGTTTTAGATAATACCTATTTATATATTTTTTGCCTAGAGGAAGTAATTATATTTTATATAATGTTTACATATGTATGTCTGGTACGTGTAGTTCGGGTATTGGAGCATGCAACTATTCATTTAATGCCATAGTTGTAATGCGTTATGATACGTGTAAGTGATACACTATCAACCAGATGTCAAAAGATTGATCAGGTTAAGGAAACCACATGCTGGTACACTTTGATACACAGTCCTACACACCTTCAGCATATATAAGGCTACACGATAGATATTTCATGAATATATAAAACTCATATTTGTTACTCATGTCAGGCCTACATGCAGTTCAAAACACGCCTAGGAGCAAAAATCGATAGTCTCGTCAAGCTTACATATCAAAATGAGTCCTTGGAGGATATTTTGTAACGGTGGTTTTTGCAACAATTCTTAACTTTAAAATTGGAAAACGTGCGAGTAATTCTGTTATAATGTAATGTAAGTGATAGTGTTTACTCCTGTATAACAAAAACCTGTGTCTTTATGTAACAAGCAAAACTATGACGCACCATTTGTATGAATAGGTCAAGATATAAGTCAAAATTGGGAAAACAATACACCACAGCATCAATGCAAATAAAAATAGTATTCTAGAACCCAAAATCATGAGCCCACATTAAATCGGAAGCATAGCCATGTGGTCAGAGAGCGGAAGCGTTTCATGTTCTACATTTCGAGCCATCTTTCTTAATAATTGAATATTTACAACAGTAACGTTTTGTCCGGCTTTTATCAACAAAAAATGAATACAAAATTATATGTAACTGTCGTTATTAGTAAACCGCTTTTAAAACATGTGTCAGTTTTGATCGATGTATTTTGTGAACAGAGGACGAAACAGGCTTACACAATCCGTATCCCAAGTTTTTAACAGAAAGTCAATAGCGGGTGAAATTGGTGATATATTATTTTCGGCCCCGGTGAAGAAAGGTGAAATTCTAATGTAGTTATAGTTTTCTGATTGTTTGCGTCTAAGGCGGAATAGTGAACAGGAGGGTGTTTAGTACATTGAACGGGAGGGGGTTTGGGACAATGAACGGGATGTGGTATGGAACAATGAACGGGAAGGGGTCTAGAACAGTGAACGGGAGGGGTATAGTACAGTGAACAAGAGGGGGTCTAGTACAGTGAACGGGAGGGGGTCTTGAAAAGCGGAAGGGGGGAATATTACAGTGAAAGGGAGGAGGTCTAGTATTGTGAACGGTAGAGGTTCTGGAACAGTTCATGGGTGGGGGTCTTGAACGGTAAACGGAAATAAATAAAATAATTATACAACAGTTGATAAAGCGCCCTATCTAGCTAGGATAAGCCACTCTAAAGCGCTTTACAGTACATAGATATGCAATTTATACAATCAATACAATTAGGAAGAATTCGCAGGAGCTGCCTTATCAGGCGCTAACTATTACTCCTATGACACATGGCTAATACCTCCCCGTGTGTGTATGCCTATGTGTGTGCTGTAAACGTATTGTATTCTGATTGTAGTGGGACCGTGGTTCCAACAGTATTATTTAAAGTGCCACCTCACTTGAATGCTACAGCACAGCAAACGTCTACCACATACCATTGTATACTCCACATGGGTTGTTGGAGTTGTGTAGGCAGGCGAAAAATACTTTCTCTGAATATTCCATGCGTACGACGACTTCGGGGATCGAACCCCGGGAGCCTGCGTGGAAGGCCGGAGTGTTAACCATTCGACCAATCCGCCCAAACGGAAGACGGTCTTGAATAGTGAACGGGAGGGGATCTGGAACAGTGATCATGTGTGGGTCTGTACCCATAATGATTTTTGAATAGCTTTCTGAAATATTGAATCGGCAGTTTTCATACACAGCTGAAATGGGAAGATACAAATTCACAGCAAAAATAACTCAGTGTGTAATTAAATTGTTACATCAGAATCAAGTATCGCTAGTACGACCAACACCTCTTGACGGTGAAAAGGTCATCGGTTTTATTAACGGTAAATAAATTGCCATTCATCTTGTGTAGATGAATCATTAGGATTAGTTTTGCATATCTCTCTGTACCATCTCCTATTATGCATGGATGTCGTAATGGATGTGTGTCCGATGCTGTGACAAGTTAGAAACTCATAGAAATAGATTGCTGTCCACGGTCTGTTAGCGATTAGTTGTGACTAATATCCAATATGGACATTTGATAATGTCAGGATTTGCATCGTCTGGCTTATTTCCATTTTAATGTCTGGCTCGGCCGTTTCCATGTCGAAAATATCTCTTCTGCATGATAATTGTATCAATTATGTGTCCAATTTGCTATAAATCTATTCGTTTTAAACAAAGGGACACATCTGTCGCTGCCTGTCACACGTTATCTAGAGGGTTTAGACATCAGGTGTGTATAAGGAAATGCCATGAGAGGTTCAAATTTGTTCAGAACAAAGCTACCCTAATGATAGAGAGTCTGATGTGACCACTCTACATTAAATGTCGTCTCGATATATCTCTCTCTATCAAGTACACGGAAAATGTCTTTCGTACATTTGTTTCCTGTTCTTACACTTCAATGTGTTCAATGTATTTAAAGTTTGTTATCTCGCCAATTATCTGGCTTATTGATACATAGGGCATGGCTATTCCGTCTTTGCATATTGCAGAGTTATCTGCACTTGTGAGCAGGTATTGATTGTTACGTCATTGGTTTGTGAGAGTAAAGTCATCAATTTTTGAGAAAACAACGTAATTTTCTCACACAAACCAATGACGTAACAATCAATCCCTGCTCCCAAGAGAAGATAACTCTGCAATACGCAAAGACGGAATAGATGAGTATGTGGGCATTTACTGTGCTTGTTTATTTGTGCTACGTGTATTTCTTCTATTTATTGAAAGTATGACCACGGGAAAACAGCCTGCATATACTTCCTGAAGGAAGATGCTTACCCTTCCGGAACACCTGGTCCTATTCTCATTGTACGTCCTGAAGAGTCGACATATCTATCTTTCCCTTGTCCATATGTCAGATTAGTTTCATCGATTCTTAGTTGAAATTTTTATTATGTTTACACTGTGTATAACTCCTGTATTTCCTTTGTTTTTTTAACCGAATGTTTTACTGAAATTGCAAATTTCTTGTTCTAGAATGAAAAAGTCAGTTGATATATGTAAGGCATCAAACTATGAAGTCTTTTACTTTAGTTTTTTGTGTCAAAAGTATCAATATGTTTAAATATATAATATCGTTTCGTAATGTATATGTAAACAATTCACATTTATATTGCCACAATGTATTTAATAATATCACTTAAACTCGTTTCATTCCAGTTCTATGTAAGGTGTGTTTAAAATGGTCTACAGGTCAAATGGTTTAATGATGAGGATTAAGCAATAATGAGAACAAAACAACTGCTAATCAGGTTACTACAAACGGCAAGTGTAAATACAACAAAAATACCAATAGATTGTATTCATTTTTTCTCTTTGTGAATTTGCCTCATCACATTTACAGGAATCATTAGGGGAATTTACACCATCAATGCTTCGTTGTTTAAGACGTCCGTTTTTACCGTATCGTAATTGCAAAGGAACTTGAAGTGGCAATGACTTAAAGCACGAACAATGCTATGACGTCATTACTGATCAATATTCGTGCAAAATCCATTTTCCCCACACATAAATCAATTCCGTACTCTATAGTGATAATTATATGATGCTGTGGATATAGTTCGTTATTTCCCAGAGCGCAGCACAAACTAAAGGCCGGACACTAATGAACTCAAAAAGGATCGTATTACTTTTGACATCCAGAAAACGGCATCGGCATTTCACAATAGCGTCAAGTCAATTTCAAATGTATCTGCTTGAGTTATTTAGGATGGATTAGCTCCAGCTAAAACGTGTCTTGAGTTTCAAATGTTGCGTATCAGCATAGAGTTACAGTGGTGTTTGAAAATATCTTCGAGTAATGGCATCAGGCCAAAAATCGTGTTTTAAATTACATCACATTCTCTCGAGACCACAATATGATAACCTGGCTGAATAGAAAGTTAATATGGAGAGTGTATGATCTTAATTTAGCTCGGTGGTTTGTCATGCTTGTTTGGAAAACACGTAGGTTGGTTGTTGTGATGTTGTCTGACAAAGTAACAAAGAGTAGGTCAAACATGCCGGTCGATTCCCAATACAGATCCATTCTGAATCAACAAAACTAACATTGATATTCAGCATTACAATATATGGTTCCATCTTCCAGACAGTTAATTAAATGTCCAAGGATCATTATACTCATGTTTGTTACAGATACAGCAAAGTAAAACACCGAAGAGTGAACTCTTATATTAAATCGGAGGCAAACCTTTTTCTCCGGAAAGGTGGGCGTTTCCTTTACCACACGTGGCAGTTGTGATGATGTCTCCTGACAAAGGCATGGAAGCGTTTAGACCCTCAAAGACCTGAGATACAGTGCATGTATATCAAATCATAGTAGCAAATGATTTGTTGTTCAGCACGGTAATATTCTCTATTAATCATGTCAATCAGTTACTTTCATCAAAACAATATCAACAGCATTGGAACACTGTTCTGTATACACACGTAGACAAAGAGTGTCTAGCATGGTAAATGTGTTCGGATTAAGTGTTCCAAACGTTGACAGAAATTATGAACTTCCTATGTTATATTTTTCTATTACAACTGGAAAATTGTTAATGCTTCAGCTTGTAATATATCTGAAGTGTTTGGTGATCGGTAACGCTAAAAGAGGGACAGCAGCATGTTACATGACGACGAATAGAAACGCATATCCAATACAAAATCTGAACACACCTTGTTGATCTCTGAAATGGCAGCAGTACTTGCATAAACATTGTGTGTGACGTCTTGCAACTGCTAAGCATGGAACTTATATCTTCATGTTTTCCTGATTTGATTACCACTCTATATATAGTGATGCCAATGTTGATTTCACATGACAGGTATATTCTTACTTATTACCCCTCTGAGAAAAATCTAGGAATCTGATTGGTTAAAAACTACAGTGTACCAAACCGCATTCGCATATCTCAGGGGGTAAACGAAAACCTCAGGGGGTATACGAAAATCTCAGGGGGTATACGGTCATGTCAAGTGATTCTAAGCAGTAATACGGTGGAATCACGTGATTTTACAAGGGGTATACGGATCACGTGTCTTTGAATCTTGCGGCCGGGCATCGGGAGACAACTCGTACTCGTCGTCTGCTTCGCTGTTTACAAAATGGCAAAACGTTTCGCTTCGCATACTGATGAGGAAATACTCGCCAAAAGGGCTAACAATGTGCCACATAACACACAAAAGTCGAACAGACGAGCGGCAAACATGCTGAGAACGTATTTAAAAGAAAAGAATCAGGAAGAGCAGCTCGAGGAATTTGATAAAACGAAACTAAATGAGGTACTGTGTCTGTTATTTTTCTTTGTTTTTATTATAAAAGACTCAAAGGGGTTATAAATTCGTTACACAGATTTTTGGCAGGGTATACGGCATACCATCCCGTATACCCTGCCAAAAATACGTGTAACTAATAGTATTTATAGGTGTGTATAATTTGCATAGTCATACATGAATGAGCTGTAACGCTTACCACAAATCACGTTTACCATTTTGAAATCCATAAAATGACATTGTATGCTATGCAATATGTATGGAATCAACTTGTCAGCGATATTGAATAGAAACATAGAGTTAAAACTATGACAAAAATATCGACCACTTAATTATTAACGTAATACCGTTCTTAATTCAAATTGCATCGCAAATGTGTCAGTGTGATGTATGTCTACTACGGGTTTAAAAGCACGGCTATAATGTATGACAGGTCGGAATGAGTGATAACATATTAACACTTTTTCAATGTATATCGAATGTGTCACTCTAGGCTTGAACGGCTACAGTCAAATAGAGAAGTTCCGAATAGTTTCGTTTGCTGCATGAGGTCAAGTTTGATTTTTTTGGTTTTAGAAAGAAAAAAAATATCTCTAGAGAGGCAACAATATTCGTTTTGTGTGATGAAACTAAAACTGTTGACATATGATGCGTCGATTTCGATTACATTCTAAAGCAGTAAGTGCCAAATATTTTTACAATAGTATGCCAACTAACAGATAGGTTATATCGTACCATACTGCATAATTATGAAAAATACAATATATCAGGCATTCAATATAGTTTATACGGATACACGAATAAATCTGCTTTCATTCAGTATCTTAAATTCACTTTAACGATAATTTGCAATTAGCAACGTATTTTATTTCTGCAAAATCAAACCGAATAATAATTTGTTGTTTCTGAGGAACGTTCAGTTATCATCAAATGAAAGTCGTCTCAATTGGCATATAAATTGTTTGATATAATTATTATAATAAATACAAAGATACGAATATATGGAATCTATTAAGTATGAAAGGGGTCTAATGCGAGGCTATTGTATCTTTAATTTCAACTTCATTTTCGGTACATTTTACGTTATGGCTGGAAATGTGAAAAGAGGGACGCACCACATACAAAAGTGATTACATCAGTTCAAGTTTGGTAATGTATATTGTAACCAAAATGAATAACACTGCATCAAATAGATTTTTCGTCCCTCTAGGACTCATCGGTGATGCTTGGGGCCAAACATTTGGAGGGAGTGGTGTACATACATGTAACAACTTAATGCAATGCCTGTACATCTAACGGTATTGTGCAAGCAATCTATTTTAAAATATTGTATTTATAATACTAATATGTTTAAACCAACCTTTCTAATTAAGATACAGTCTACACACACTTACGCATGCTCCACCAAGATATACAATTATCAGAACACACCGTCATGCTATTTCATTAGAAGTGAACTTGTTGGCAATGCACTGTGAATCCAGTTCCATGATTAAGAGATTGGTCAATATTCACTTAATCAGTCGGTAGTGTTGAATCCGTTTCGAATGTACTGCGACGGATCTGGGGAGGCATAACCATTTTAAACATATCAGGTTTAAACAAAGTTTAACGGGAAGGCTGAAATACATATGAGACATTGCTTTTACAAATCTCACTTATAAGGATAACCGGTTACAGAACAAAGTTAAGGTGCAATGCGGCTAACACACTTCAAAGGTTAAACTGTTTACTTAGGGTGATCTGTCAAAGTTTACTGCAGTTTAATAAAGACGTATGAGCCAGACAATCAGAGGAGAGGTGTGATAGGAAGAACAATAGAACACAATGTTATACAAATATAGCCCCGTACAGCCCAAAAGGTCTGCACCACTAGGTACGCTTATTTACATAGACTTTTGTTATTTACATGATACGATCGTCAGCAAATGACCATACCACCAGCAGCTAATTTTAAGCCGAAAAGGCCATCATTAGGGAAGGAAGAAAATACACGTACTCAAATACTCATCTGTTACAGATGTCTTAGCGTGAGCATCCGCAGAGAACAGGAACCGGAAGTGTGCTCAGCTACCTTGTCACGTGTAACAAATGACAGACTGTGACATAAAAATAAATAAAAGGTTGTTTGCGTAGTGGTGGTTACCTCTGTGCTTTATTAGAACTGTTGACGGCAGTATTTGAATTAAGGATTTGTCAAAATTATGTATAACAGGTAATATTGAATAATTTCTGTAAAATTTAATTCCTCTTTTAAATAATGAATTATATGTTAGTCATCTTGAATGTACGTTTGATAATTATATTTGTTAATTTTATTTCTCTTATTTATTTCCAACAGTTAACTTTACATTGTTAATCACTCTTCTTTTGGCCTTGACAGCAGTATCCCGACATATCCTCGATTTTTCAATCACTTAATTAGATCTTGTCTGTGCCGCTATATTGCGTACCAATATATACATGGCATTACTCTGATGCATTTCCTATTCGATATGTTATCAACCTCGACAATGATATAGTGGGGGTACTGTACACTCGATTATACACTCTCACCAACCGATTTATTCATCAGGGTGCTTAAGCATCAACAGTAGAGGTCAGTGTATGGAATCGTTAATCACCACGTGCTGCCGCTCTAATTTAACTAACCACATTAGGTGTTCACTCGAGCTGTTACTCTGGCCTGGACAAGCCGACCGCTTGTCTTCCCTGTGTAAACATAGACACTCGAATTGTCTAGTCTCGCCATTTCTATCAGATCTCCTCTATTAATCAGAGATATAACCTGTAAACAATTTGCTTATTACTGTGACATCCTGATGGATTCAACAAAGTCTCCCTTGCACAATACTAGGTAACTGCCTCACATTTTACCCTTTTTGGCGTTCTTTTAGCGTTCAGTATGTGTATGGAGTCTACATTATAGCAGTTAGCTAAAACATATAGCAGTATTAAAGGATACAAAGCCAGACAGATGTGGTAACGTGTACAGTACAGGTGAATGAAATAGGAAATGAGAGGAACAGCTTGAAGCAATGGAAAACAATGCAATAACAGTTAGACAAGTAGAAATAAAAAAAATCTAACATTTAGAGAGGTTAATGCAACGAAAGGATAAGATTTAAAGATATAATACTGTATGATTTGAAGAATGGATGCAATGATTAGTTGGCTAAACTGGACAAATATAATGCATTAAATCCGATACAAAGACAATGAACTCAATTGATGACAATCTAAAACTATACAATTGTAAAGCAGGGATTATGGCATACCGAAAACGGATTTAAACAACGAGACTCGTGTTTGGTGTAAATCCAATACACGAAAACAACATAAACATAACGGATTCGTAGCAGATTGTACAAAGGTTTTACAATACCTACGCCGTATTGAGAACGAATATGGGGAACAATGTTCTCGTCGCGAGCCTGGATAAAATAGAGAGCCACCGTATCATCGGGATCCTTGGTCTGTGACAAATGTAAACAAATAAAAGGTTTGCGTGGAGGAATACCACGCACTATAACACTAAATTGTAAGATGTTTCTAGCAAGAATAACATCACTGGCTTCTCGATATGCAAATTTACGCTTCAAATGGTGTTGCTATCATCACAATGGGTTTTTTATAATTGATAATGATTTTGTTATGACAGACCACTATCTTACGCGGAACACCTTTGTGCGAATACTGTTTATAGTTCAGGAGTAACCTGGCGCAAGGTGAGGGTTCTTCTTTGTACATTCCCACATAGGAAAAATCCATTCTCAAATTATTCTCAACTCGTTCTCAACTTCTGCTAAATAATTTTCATTCTGACAATCCATGATTATGAATCTATCATGCTACAGTACCGGTAGATGTTAGTATTTTGTATGTAAATGAAAACATGTAAAAAAAAATGCAAGCAAAAAAAGGGGTTACTTCTAAAATAACATATTAATTATAACTGGTCTTCTACGTTTATACAGCCAGTTAAGCTATTGTAGGGCACAATGAAGGCTAACGTCAGTATACTGTAACAACTGGGCTGTCATTTATGTTAACAGGGAGTCGCTTCTTTTTCGAGGAAGTGCAACCGGTATAATTATCCTTATCTGGTAAAATTCAACCCCTTTCGGCTGTGATGTCTATAGCCTTTGACAATGGTTGTTCCCCGGAAACTCATTTTGAAATATTTCGTAAATGGTGTTTTATTCATTTACAAAAACAAAACGAAGGATTCTTAATTGATTTTTATAATATTTTCCCAATAAAATATAATAAAATGAGCACATAAAGGTTGTAATATAGTTATTAAAGCTTATCTTAACATAATGTAAAGGGATTGAGTGCGATTTGAACTGCATATTTTGACATGCAATATTTTATATGACTTTAAAATAATAGAACCTATTATATTTCATATAATGCCAGTTTCAATTAAACTTTGATTCGACGCATTTATAAATACAGACAAATGAGTAAAAAAAAGTAAGTCGATAATACTTAAACACTTGCAAAGTTCAAACTTGTACTGAATAGTCGTCCAAAAAAGTTGACGTCATTGACCTCGAAATAAACATAAGAAGTGCAAACAAACAAAACGGTTAAAGAGGGCCGAACGATACGTCTAACACAATTGTCTGATGTGAATGATTGGAAAATCTAATAAGTTAACACTTCCAGCACACAGCCTTATCTAACCCACACCGCAAGCCAGGGTACCAGTTTGTGCTTGGTTGGCCTCTTTGATGGTTTTATCCCTTCATCGAGGCCGCAGCGTCAATGCGAACAAAGAACACAGTCTAAAGGATATATAATAGAATTTCCCGGACTTATGAATCACTGAGCATTAGCACATTAACCGAAGTATCTCCCGTACAACGCACGTCAGCTACAATCAGTCGCCTATTGTTGTGTAGCTTTATTACTTATGTAAATGTCACTAAATTGGCTATCCTATTATATGGCGGAGACTCGGAGTACATTTTGTATCGCCTGGTATTGTGTACAATTTTGTAAGAGGAAACATCAAGAATAAAACAGTTGTCGGTGTTCATACAATCATGTCGGCGTTGTCGTAGTCGGTATTACATTTGTTGGTTTATATAAGGGCAACTGAAGACTTGCGGGGTATTTATTGTGAACGAAGGTGAAATGAAATAACGTGTGAAATAGAAGGTTATCAAAGTGATGTCCATGTCACGACATTTCAAGCAGAAAATTAATTGCATTACAAATGCTTTCATATATCCAGTTGTTACATCTGTACACCAAGAAGTGAGCTTAAATGTATATTAACTCAAAAAAATGTCATATTGCACTGGTGAAAAATAAGTTAATGCTATTGTTACAAGTGATGTAACACTATTTATATTTCAAATGGGACGCAGATAACTAACTTATTGTTAGATGTGATTGGACGATTGAGTAAGTCTTTTCATATTCGGTCGCAGCGAGGACACCTTTTCGACCACTAAGCTTAATCATATTTTCTCAAAAACTATTTCAAAGCAAGGATGATAATAATTTTGTCGCGAGCAACTAAACTGGCGTTCAATTTTGCGGTCAACATCTGACATCACAAGATATATTTCTATTTCGGCAAGACGAATACATTTTTGAGTCAAAAAATGTATTAAATGGAATGGAATGTAAAATGGTCGGTCGTTGAGTACCAGGTATATTTTACCTGTGTAAAATGCTTGCGCTCCTGTTTATACTCTTTTAATATATATGGCATTTAACTGGTAATAAATTCATATCTTTTATGAATCCTGTGCTAGCAACAATTGTATAAATAGTATTTTATAGTATCAAGGAAGAAGGTGTAATTTCGATGTTTGACTTATATCTTCATGTTTTGAATTGTTCTCGTGTTAATTTAATTTTTCAACCGATTTGAGACGACCTACGAATTAGGTTGTGATAAAGCGATATATAAGTACCTCGAATTATTATTATTTATTATTACTAAGGCAAAATTAGCCAGATAACAAAGACTGCCCTCCCTTATATCTAAAAGTGGCATGATTCTACAACCTTAGACAGACAATTGACATGCAACAATTCGATCTATCAATCAGAGTTAACGAGGGGAATTGTTTGTATAAGTTAATGATAGCATAATAATTGATCACAGATTAGCTCCAACCAGAGGTCAGTTGCCTATTTTGCTCAAAATTATGTTTAATTACAAACTAATATCTATTTAGATATCTCACAAAATTGAAATTGTGATCTTTAATGATTCCTAATACATACGCACATATGTGAACTTGATATCAACGTTTTTTTTTCCCAACACGACTGGCTTTCTGATGAACCTTTGATGACAGTGTCACGCTAAACAGCTGGGTCCTGTTGTCGTTAAATGAGTTGCGTTGTTTATGGCGGCCCCTACTAATGAATAGGCGTGTCTAATGCTCTCTTTGTTCAACACAATGGCACAGAAATCATGGATCAATATCGATTTATTGTGTAACTTTACACGAAACGTTCACCACTCAAAATCACAGCTAATGAGGCATGCTTTTAGGTACTTAATGGAATGCATCCAGCTTTGTCGCGGCCTTCCGTGGCTTCATTCACGAAAAGGTCAACGTTTAATACCATAAATTTTAAATAATTGTTAAAAAAAAAATAAAAAAAATACATCCGATTTCTTATTTAAATGCCACCATCATACTTCACAGACTTTTTTGTTCTATTTCTTATCTAGGTGGTATTTTGAATTGTATAGTACATTAAGTTCCCATACGAATACTTCTCAAACGGATACTTCTCAGCTTCAATTAATACAACACAGCATGCCATGATAACTATATATCATTTAAAAAGCTTTCTATTACCACAGATGACTAAACAATTAACCGACGATCTATATAGTATCCCATTTTTCAGTGTTTCAGTGACCCTGAATGTAGTCCAGTATATGCAAAAAATCGGTTTCATCAAAAATGAATATAGAAAACGATGTTTATATCAAATATTTTTAAGTATAAATAAACAAGCATTCTTTCTGTCCGTTATGGCTTCAATTTTAAAATTGCATGGCCACAAAGCAAGTTGATCGCCATATAAATACATCTGAAACCTTACTGTGGTGATAGCAAATAAGCAAAAAATATATTCTGGGAAAACGTGAAATTTCAAAAAAATATCAGCTGATGATTCCATCAATGAACGGTGAATGTAAAGGTTTCGAGAACGTCATGTGTTTAAGTACAGCTGTAGATTATTTAACGATGGTGCTGTCACACGGAATATGATTTAACCGCTTTAAAGTCGTCTTAAATTACTGCATAGGAGATAAGGCTTTTGTGGTCCATCAAGTCACATACATTGATCTTACTTTAGGTATAAAAATATCCATCAAACCATTGTTTTTGATAAACATACGAAACATATTGAATATATTTTATCGCAAGCAAATTTAAGTCATAGGAACATTTTTAACCTTTTTTATAAGAGTCTATACAGTACTGTAGTTAGTTATATCCCCTCTCCAAGTATGGTGTTATGAGTCAAGCAAGTCATCAATAGTTATCCGTTTTCAAGTTAGAGAATTACCGATAAGTAATTATCAATGCCTTTAATGTGATGAATTCACACAATGTTAATATGAAGATCATGCATTTTTATATAGAAATAACCGTTTACTTTTTGTCTAACTTTAGCAATTTTGGTACCTTCAAATGGAAAATGCCTTCCTGTTAAAGTGTGTGATCTCTGCAATTAACGACACTTTAAGACATTTTGCACGCCCACCAGATTATCACAAATGTTATCAAATATCTAAAAACGGGGATTGATACGTTTTCACATATTTACTTGATGTAGATAATTGAAATAACACTCACCTTTTCCCAACACGGCTCTGCAAAATAACAGCAGTGATCGATCGAAATCTACAAGGAATGTCTCTAGAAATACCCCTCACACTCTCTCAGGGCCTTCTACATTCCCAACCAATACATGGCTCCGTTTTATTCACACAGCGATTTGTAGATTTCAGCCCAGTGGGCGGGGACATGTGTTAAAAGCAGCTTCACGAATTCCAATATACATACATTGTCACTTTGGTCAGAATTGATTAGCATACCAATAAATATAGATATTGACTCTTTCGTAATCTAGCGCGTTTCTCACCACACGGTGTCACTTACAAAAGGAACTATCGCAGCACTTGGCATTTTCGCTCGTTGTTAATCTACCGTTGCCTCCCTCCTACATTTCTGTGACATATGGTCTGTTAATACAACTGTTCTATCCAACATCCCTACTGACACTTTCATTGACGTTTTCTTAACAAATAACATGACCTTTTTGTTCAACGATGCTGTTCAGCAAACTATTTAAGGAACTTTTCTTTTGTTAATATGCCTTTATCATAAGAATTAAATATCTTGCTCATGATTTTGTAAAACATTTTATTTATACTATTTTCTCATTAAAAGTAAGCCGCTTTTTACTTAATCCATATCTCGTAAATTACATCGTAAGCTTAGCATACTTTTACTTCGCACATCATCAATAAAAAAAACCAACTTTAAAGCTTTCTTTAACAATGTCCATCCGTTTAAGCCCACGCACTATGTTGGCACTACTTACATACGATGCACAAATTCTCAAGCGATGATGTTCCAACATGGATTTTAACTTTAACACGTTTAGCGAGAAAGAATGGTTCAAATCCGTGATGGTTGCTCCTTTTTATATCTTTGATATAAATCTTTTAATTTTTCCCCTTATATACAGTCAACATGCATGTACATCCGGAAGGGCTGATCGCGTCATCTATCCGATAAACATAACATAGCTGCTTGTGTAATTCTTTGACATGTTGTATGACGACACTTAATCTCAATTGGTAATGTGATGATTTTGAATCAAAGATAAAAAAAAATAGACACCACCATAACAAACATTCATGAGTTCTCTTTCCCTAAATCCTGCAGCAGTCTTAACATTGCAAAAGATTACATGGACTCATTGGCTATAGAGATCTCTATCTTAATATGCCTCTTGAAAAGAAAAACAAATATAAAAAGTAAATGCAAAATAATTTTAAAACACATTTAAGAACTATCAAATCAGATTCGACTAAAACATATTACAACGATATAGATGAGACACCAAAAGAATGCAACATGACCTCTCACAAAACTACGGCGACACCACGTTCTCCGAAAGTGTACGAGTCTCATATACGACAAAAGGGACATGTAACTATCATGATGTCTCCTCGTCACACTCAGAAAGTTATGTAGATTACCGACTGGCAGGAGACAAAACGAGCAAGACTTTATTCATGGTAGACACCGATATTTTATAGGTGGAAATCAGTTCATGATTACGACCATGTAATTCCCCAAACTGATTGAAGTCTTTCAGTCAAAAAATCACGTCTGAGCAGTTTATTTGGCAACAGGACGCATTCATCTAGACATTCGGCATGAATAATGGTGACAAAGCAGGGGAGACCGAGACGTTACAATCGAGGACTGAAGTTAACGATTGTAAAATGGACGTCATCATGATCGTTTGATATATTGGTAGTTAGATACCGGCTATCTCATTAGGTTGATAAATGTCAAGATAGTTAATTGAAGAAGATGAGTCGATAGTGTCATTACTTTCTCTCTCTCGAAATTATTGTTTTAAAAAGAATTTTAGCACCGTGAATTAATATATTGAATGAAAATAGAAACGCAGTCATAAAAAAAGAATGTCGTCCCATTATTTCTTGATAACTTCAACTTGATAAATATTTACACTATGGGTTAAATCAATGTTACTTCTTGTCCTCGCACAAGTGAAATGTACACTGAATCCAGCAGGTGTCACGCATTTCAAAATAAAAATGATAATTCGTTTTGAGTTTAAAGCATGTTAACTGGTTTTAGGATACATTTCATAAGTAAGAATGATACAGTAAACAATAGTATTTACAAAATGTAGTTAATGACACCAGTGAGAACATGAGGAAACTACAGCTATCAAACTTAGTCAATAAAAAGTTGTCTTTCAGCGATAAGTTTTATGTCCACTTGGGTGACTTGAAAAGACGTAACCATTAATCACATTCTCATCTATTTGCAATCTATGTAGAAACGTTTTTTTCAGTGACATCAAACAAAGTGTTTTATTTTATAGTTTTTGCTGTTACTCATTAATAATTTAATCTTGCTTGTAACAAGCATTTTCATTGGCTTAAAAAAATATGTTATCAGCCCATAACGTAAAATAAAAGACGTCGCCGTTTGTAACGTCACTTTTGATTTGGTGATACAGCAGCGCAATAATTTCGAAGAAAAAAGAGTCCATCGATACAAGTGGATTTCCATAGGGATTGTGTAAATTAGATTAAATTATAAGGATTAACTTGAATATATTTTTCATGTTATGGAGCTATAACACAAAATACCGGAGTGTACTCTCATCATAAACCGCTTCGCAGTTTATTTAGAGTACACTCCGGGTTTTTTGTGTTATATCTCCATAACATGAAAAATATATTCATGTTAATCCTTAATTATATCACAATCATATATATTTACTTTTTCTATAACATGTGTCAAAATACCCATAATGACGTCAACAATAAAACTGAGAAAACAAGATGAATTCAAGGTGAAAATAAAAACGGCCGCGATTTCATAATGTGTTACAGTTCGGTTTGTTGTATGATAACAATATGTCCCACTCAATATTAAACTTGTTTCGTAAGAAAATAGATAAGTATCAATGATTGTAAGCTTTGCTATCGATTTGATAACATCCAGACAAAGCATTCTTCGACATGCAATATTTATTGTAAATTTAGTTCTCAACCTAAATACGAATTTACATAGGCATACTTCCGGTTTCAGGGATGCTCTAAGTAGATTGTTTAAACAATGGTAACATTTAACTAAGAAAATCAAATAGAAATGAATATACTTTATGCAGAAACGTGCGTCTTTGTTCCACACTTATATCACATATGCATCCCTCTCTTATATTAGGCTAACCCAAAATTTCGTTTATTACCAATCATTATTTATTCTCAGTACTATATAAACAGATTAACAACGAGTCCGTACCTCATCAAAGAAAAAAATACATAATTCAATCGACAAAATCAATGTTAAGTGAACTTCAAACACGTGTAGTTCCTGTGACCGCATTTTTGTGTCGACCTCTACAGTTAATATCTCGTCCAATACATTTACCAGCACATTATAGAGTGTATATAGGTCGAGTGGGTTTCTAATATGGTTGTTCCATCAATAATATATGTTTTAAATCACAAGGGTATAAGAAGAAAGCATACACATATAGATAATGATATGAATATTCACGTTGTTGTCCAAGCGTTCTCAGCTGAAGATGATCTTTCTGACCAAATTTGGAGATGAACGTTTTTGTCTCAGTACGTTACAACCATGTTTGGTAGGTGGTGCTGTCACATCGCTGATCGTAGTGCATTTTCGTGTAATTAATTACAGCGCAAATACTGTTAAATTCTTGGCAATCTATAATTTATTTGTTGCGGTGACTTGTGGGTAAGTGCTTCTTACTATTGACATATGTATCAAGATAAACAGCACAGCACAGTCGACAAGAATTAAGGACAGGCGACATTTCTCCCATTACGACAATAACGTAAAAACCGTTGTTAATTCAAATCTATGTTTTGTTTGAGCATATATCACTATAAGACAATGATATACTGTATACCAGAAATGTTGGTAGAAGTGTAACATTATAACACACATTAAACACGATTTAATTAAACATGTCCTTTGCAAAGAAACTGTGTGGCCACGACGTGTTTCCTGTTTATCAGTCTTATCAAATATATATACATTGTCGTAAAAACAGTTTCATTATCGATTCGCATCTTATATAATTACATAAAATGCAATACGTAAAACACGTGTGAAACAATTTCAAATGGTGTACACGCTAATATACATGTGCTAACCTTCACATGTTGTGTAATTGTAATGCTAGTATATGTATTGTATATGTATAATTGTTATCGATAAAAAAACGTGTTGTACACATGTAACTATAAAATTGTTTTAAAATAATTCAATACCATGGAACTTTAAAACATGTTCTCATAGTGTGGATTTCTCAAATACATACATATACAGTACACATTGTACATATGGTGTGAAGCTATTTTACATGGCGTTGATGCATAGCTATTTCCACATGGTATACAGGTGTTATACAATTCCACATGTTGTGCGAGTGGTATTTCATTTCACAGAGTGCATGACTCTTATACATTGTATACATATGTCACATTTTGTGGAACTGTCTGGATCACTTGGCGTGCGAATTTAAAATGATTTTACGTGGTGTACAGGTATTACACAATTAGATGTACAGTTGTTTTACAGTAAACAGTAGACCAATAATTTACTCTTATGAACTAATTTTAGGTATGATTAACAATTGCAAAAGTTGCACAGGAGTTATACAATTTCACATATTGTGTACACAAAAATAAGTGATATACTGTACATAATGAATCGTCGTATGATTTACCTCAAAAGTGAACTGGAACGCAACATCTGCAAATAATAATAATTTCCGATCTTAACATTGAGCACAGACCTCAGTATTTCAGCAGAACATGACTGCCCTAGTGGGGGTTTTCGGAGCCGGTCTGAGGCTATAGCAGTATTGCACGATCTACATCAAACGTATACACGTATAAGATGGAATTACACAGTAGCCGTAGTTTAGAAATGGATTTAAATACAGAATTCACGTAAATAAACAGCGTTCATATTCCTGGAATAGTAATAACGACAGAGGTCAAGAACACAAACACATTTAGTAGCTGTAATTTGATGATGTCATATAATGAAGTTTTACTCTGGAAGCAAACATACAGCATTGCCAACAGCTGGGTCGGTTTCTTCTATAATAACATGTTATCTACGGAAGCAGGAGAAATCAATGATCTTTTGGAATACAGGACATATGCTTGGGTTTTAAATACACGGACCTAATTTGATTTATCCTTCGTGATGTGCTCTAATTGGTCAAATTAATGTAACCCTGGGATTTCATGTCTACTGTATACTGACAGTCCCAGACGGGAGGAACGGTCACCTAACAATTCTGACCGGGAGTAACGCCCATCGAAACAAACTCCAAACATTAATCAACAGGGGAATAATCGTCCAAGATATTTTTAACATTAGGGAATTGAGAACGGAGTTCTTTTTATACATTACGTAGTGGCAATGACCGACAGAACAGTTCGTTTGATCTACTCAAAACACAAATATCTGAGAGGAATAACCGTCTGAGCAGCCACTGACTTGGAGGGAACATCCAAAGTTAATGACAAAGACCGAGAGGAAAATTCATCCCTCCAACTCTAAACAAAAATGTCTAAATTTCATTTATTTCAAAAACAATTATGAAACAAGTTATATTTTATAACTAATATCAATTACTCTTGTTGGCGGAGGTTGGGGTCTTAAAGTTGGAGAAAACCACATTACCCGGAGAAAACACACGTGGTCGGGCAGGTGATCTCATACCTTTTCACGTCCGATCGGAGAATCAAACCTCGGCCACCTTAGCGAAAGGTAAGTGTGTTATCCACTGGCCACTCGTCCACCCAATATCTAAACATAAACATCCGCAAAGGACCAAACGTTTAAATAACTATTTGTATACTGACTTGGAGGAACATTTAAGACCAGATAAAACGACCGAGAGGACTATTCATCATACCAAATCTAAACCCCAATGTCTGTAAGGAATAACCCTGTGGAGGAACATTTGAGAGAAACAAATGGCCGGGAAGATTATTCATTCGTCCAACTACATGTATAAACACCAATATCTGAGAGGTATACCCGTCTGAACAACTACTAGTTATTATTACTAGAAGGAACTTTCCAATATAAATAGCGATGACCGGGAGGGTATTCATCAGACCAAATCTAAACACCAATGTCTGCAAAGAACAAATGTCTGAACAGCTACTAATTAAAATGATTTCGAGGAATACTCCAGGCTGAATACCAATGACCGAGAGGAAAATTCATTCGATCAAATCTAAACACCAATGACTGCAAGGAGCAACTACTAATAAGATAATCTAGAGGAACACTATAGACTAAGTCGCAATGATCGAAAGACATATTGTCTGCAAGGAACAACCGTAAACAACCATTTCTTGTCATGAATTGGAACTTCATCTTAAGAATCATAAACCCTAATGTGGGAGTAATAGCCGTACGTTCCACTATGGTTGACCAGAAATGGCACTTGTGTCAACTGATATAACCAAGTGTCCGATTGTTGAGATTGTATATATGTGTAGCAGTACTTGACTGAGTCGACCGACGGCGATCAGGTAGCTCGACTGGTAGAGCGCCCGTCTAGATTTAGGAGGCTCCCATTTTCGAGCCCAGGTCTGACAGTGCATTTTACTGCTTCAAAACATAATAGGCAACCCTGCCAGCCCTTATCACTGGGCGTACGCTTGGCAGGGCATACCTGGATATCGGTTGTAAACAGTGTTGTTTTCAAGAGCGAAGACTTAAAAAAGGAGGGAAGAATGCACGCTCAATTGGTAGAGCATCCGTCTAGAACTTGGAGGGTCCTGTGTTCGAACCCTGGTCTGGCTGTGCATTTTCCCGCTCCTGTTACATATGGTACACATTTTGATCAAATGGCAATATTATTCTTTGGTACTTTTAAAAGGTGACGGTGGCATATATCATAATAGAAGGAAAATACTTCATACGTAATACGAAAACATCCGGTTGACTAGACAGCCCTTTGTCGAGTAGACATTCTATATATGCATCTACATCCATAATCACCTGTTGGTTGCAGTAAATATAAATCATGTAATTTCGAAAACAGAAACTATCACATGTTAGACAGTGTATGAATAAATGACTTCCTAAAAAGACAATTTCTAAGAATTTGAGAGGGTGTTGATGGTAATATGTGCTGTACAATGTACATTCTACCGGACATTGACTCTATCGCGGACAGAGTTACTCCATTAAAGGAATCGTGGTCAGATAAGTGATAAAGCGCCGGCCAAGACAATCACATTCCGGCCAATATTGTTTACGCTCAACATTTCAAGCAAATTACTAACAAACGTAAGCGAAGCCGGGTTAAATCCTAATGGTAAAATGTCGTTGACAGACGCATGGGTCAACCAATGACTCGTCCATTAGGGGGACAAGACAATTCAAAGATTGATTAAAAACTGGACAGCTTATTACTTCTTCAGTTGAAAGATGATCATTATTCAGGCTCATGCATTATAAATGTACGTGAATATTTTGTTTTCGATGTTTTCATGCAACGAAACTTGTTGTTGCGGTACCATCAAGCGTGCTTAATAGTCAAATATGAACATATCTGGTGGTCGGATAGCGCAGTGAATAACACACTCGTTTTCTCCGGGTATATAAAACATATCATAGCATTAAAAATACCGTAAGCTTTAAAAGAAATTACAAAGAACCTATGCGACCCTTAAAGAATGATAATACTGGAATGGCTTGCCCTTCTCCTTTCACTTTCTGCATCACATTAAGCTCTGGATAAGATTTATCTTGTCGATTCCAGAAAATCCTGCAATGCATATTAACACGGTCCTGTACATCCTAACATAACAAGAAATGAATTGCAGCCTAGTAGCATTGCCTTGTGTGTTTAATTGTAACGGGAATTAGATAAATTCGAGTATTGACATTGGCAATCTTTAACTTAACGTGAACCTTACAATTCAAAATAACAACAAAAACTGCCTTGCCTACATTCCTTTTTTATAATAATAAAACCAAATAGAATATCTTTGAGGCGCATACTGTACACACTGAAAACTCACACCAACTAGCTGAAATGTGTCTATCCAGCATATCAGTTGTTGGGGATGAAAAATAAAACTAAGTTTGATTCTGACATATGTTTGCAATATTGCGATGTAATCAGACATTCCTTTTGGAAGGATATTCCGACTGCTGCTTTGGGCCAGATTGATTGTTTGTTTAGTTGATTGCGTGGCCCTGATTTGGGGTGTTTGGTCTTCTATGAATCATTGGAACGCGAAACAGGTCATTTATTAAATTGGTACAGAGTCAGTCTCCTTCAACATCCAGTTTTTACATTTGTGGTAGCTTCCCTATATTTTTGTATTGTCTGGTTTGTTTTGTACAACATGATCTAAATAAAGACTAATACATGTCGGAGTCTTATAAAAAAATCAATTACACGACTGATCTATATGATAAACGTCCTACGAATATACATATATGTTCATATATGTTAATAATAATTTAATTGATATCAAAGTTCTGTTTACATAGAGTTGACATACCTCTAGTGTAGGACTTTGACTTGCAAGGCGTAGCAACCTCAGGGGCTAGTAGTTAGTGTGTCTTACACATGGGTCTCTTGACCTCGGCAGCGAGTCATTGACCCCTATCCCTGGGTCATATAACCTAATTTTTGGGTTCCATTAACCCTTTCATCGATCTTATACCTGGGGTTATTTTATACGTAAGGAGTAAGTCGTGAATCCCTAAGCCTGCAGTCATTTGACCCCCGCTGTAAATCAGAAGCGAGTCAAAACCCTTCAACCTGGGGCCAAGTGATCTCAGGAGCGAGTCAAAACCCTTCAACCTGGGTCCAAGTGATCTCAGGAGCGAGTAAAAACCCTTCAACCCGGAGCCAAGTGATCTCAGGAGCGAGTCAAAAGCCTTCAACCTGGGGCCAAGTGATCTTAGGAGCGAGTCAAAACCCTTCAACCTGGGGCCAAGTGATCTCAGGAGCGAGTAATATATCCTTATATCTGGGGTCCAACGATCTCAAGATCGAGTCAGAAACCCTTATACATGTACCATGCGATTAATAAATCCCTATATCTGAAACCCCATGTACTCCGGATTCATAGACCCTCTAGTTTGGAATCCGCGGGTTCCAATGATCTAAGCATCGAGCTATACTCAGGTTTTCTTGACCTCTGGAGCGAGTTATATATCCATGGAAACCCGTAGCTCCGGTCAACAGTGTATTTATGTGGATGTGTCGTTCTTGCTCAGAGGAGGAACACCTGATCGTCTGTGCACAATAGACTTATGATAGAGACTCCTTTATATCAGTCTCTGCACATTGATCATACTGCATACTTTTATGACTACGTAAAAAAACTCGAAAATACAGAAACTTATAATTCAGCTTCCACTCTCCACTCAAAATAACACGGAGACATCTGTGACTGAACATGAATACGTGGCAGCCAGGAAACTGAATTTGTCTCGAATTATTAAACACCCGTCTTTACAACAGCAGAACACTTTGGTGTAATAACTACAAAACATCACAAGCCTGACGCGCGACATGACTTCTGTCAATGTGTAAGCAATGGGGCCCCCTACCTGCACAATCCAGAAGAATGCAGCGCTTTTGAGGAGGATGATCAGAGGACGATTCTCGTAAGGGGGCAGCGGTTGGGTTCCTGTGTTTTCAAGATCTTAATACTGTTTCTTGGTTTAACATTTTTTGTGTTGATATTTTGTATACATGCACATGCATGAATATAAAAGTCGGGGTGCTATTTCATTGTGAACATTCTATGTGAAATTTGGTGATGACAAATTTATGAGCTAAGGATGCTAAAATCGATGCCTATTTGACTTCTCTGCCATTCCCAAAACCAATAGTAATGATTGTTTTTCGTTCATTGTCCATCCAAATACGGTATGACATACATGGGCTTCGCCCTATCGACACTACATTAATATTGTTGCCAGCCAACAGGGCCAAACCTGGAAAGTGTCAAATATCTCCAATGATCCTTTACTTGAATTAAATTAAAGACAACATCATCAGCTTCATCACACAAAAAAATAGTTGTGTTCAAGTCCCACTTACAAATTAAAGCAGAATATTTTGAGACCTGCTATACGCCAAACACGAAAAACATAACCAGGTATGATTATTTCAATTGATTTCATGGCAATTAATCAACGATAATCAATGTATGAAGTGTCGCAAGAACCTGATCACCAAGCACTGACGACCGAGATCGGTCTCCTAATCACGGGAAGTATAACGCATTAACCCCCAGTAGCAAGGCCATTCCATTTATCTCGATAAAGTCCTTATATTTGACAGGAACTAGGGATAGAGAACGCTTTGGTCATCCCACTGTCACTGGTGATCCTCAACAAAGACAGCTATAAGCACGGAATTTCAAGCGTCCTAGATTCGCTCCTGGAATGACGTGTCCGAAGGTCCTACGACCCTACACCCGGCGAGGCTCATTTTACATTTTGTAAACACAACTTAAGCATCATTTCAATACGAAAAAAAAGAAAAAAATCGTGAACTGATATTGTTTTTATTTATCAAAACCGTCCGACATCATTTTCTGTTAAAAGGAAATACATTCAATCTAGAAATAAATAGAATTTAATATGTAATTTAAGCAACAATAGCTATACGATCATACGATATCCTAAACGACGCCGATAGTACTAGGCATGCGGACATTCAGGGGACATTAAGAGAAAAAAGTAGCAGATTGATACAGTAATATAAGATCATTTTCTAATAGTATTTATTGGGTCGTAGAAAATATCTTATGAAGTACAACAATAGGAACATAAGTTATCCATTAAAAACAGATGTTACCGTAAGAAAAATATAGTAAGTGAACGGTATCTTTGTTTAATTGACACTCTGGCTTACATATCTGTTCCATTAACCATATTTAGTTTCCCAAATAAGACGGTTCGAATATGCTCTAGGCAATGTATGAGTTACACTCAGTCATTTGAGATAAATGGTATCAACTAGTACGAACGCCAAATTGAAGGAACAATAGATTGATGGTGTTGACACAAAAGATGTGATATCTTTCTTAGTATGACATCGACCCGTGCTCTCTCGTATATAATCGTTAACTATGAACACATAGCGAGTTATTCTAAACTAGAGACAATTCATACATGTTGTGTGAAATAAAATGTATTTTCTGATAGCACGCACTCCGTCGCCAATTTCATTAATGCTACATTACAGAGTCTATAAGGTGTTGTCAGGACAATGGTTTAATCATTAACGGTCGGATATAATTTGATGATCTCTGAACCTCTCAAATAGGTAGGATCTTTTAATTAAAATAAATGTTACATTAATTTAAGTAGAAAACGTTTTCAAACACATTTAGCTTGTTCCTTTTTTCACTCGGTGTTGAAATGTGATATACGCTCCAACTTGGGAAATGCCATCATCTGTAAGGTATGAATTAACAAGTCACGAAACGAGTAGAGTGTCATACTTTATTGCAGATTTTAATTTAGTCATTATATATATATATGTTTTCTAACGTAAGAGCGTTACTTTTACAATTGTCCCCCATTGACAATGTACAACGATTGCGTACACACGGACCAGAAAACATCAACGGTTATATGGAGTGAAATTCAGGTTATAATGGTATCTGCATTAGAAGAGCTTTTTAGCTAATGCGCATTGGGACTTACATGAAAACAAAACGATGCCTAGGTGTATAAAATCACTTACGAAGCGTCACTGGTGTCAACGTCTGAGCCTTCCATCGTCAACGTTAAAAGCCTGTACCTGTCGTTGGAAGGCATCTTCGGATGAAATTGTTTCGTCAGTTTGACAGATTTTAGAATGATTCATTTCCATTTTTTAAAGACATTAAAAGATAATCCCTGAAAACGTAAAGCCTTGCTAAATTGACGTGTTTGTTACACTTTATTAATATATTTTGAAAAGTAATAGTCAATACGACACATAAAAGTTAGATCAGATCACATCTAACGTAATATCAAAAAGGTAAAAAAACCAGTTACAAATTCCAAATGTGTTTTAAAATAATAAAACAGGTTTCAGCTAGGCTACTGTAATGATACTGGAACATGATTCTGGCGTTGTAAGACGTAAAGATTGGCTTGGATCACATGCTATATCACACTTTACCGTAGCAATGAACAACGTTTCCTCACTATAGTTCTATTCACTGTACTGTTGCATATACCATCACATGTCTTCGCTCTCTATTGAATTATGCCCTTTTGAATAATTTTAAAATGTGAGTTTCCTAGACATTTACCCCGGGGTGTATACATTTCCTTTATATCGCGAATGGCATGTGCTCGACGATGTACATGCATAACAACATGTGTTCGTAATGACGACGAGAACTTTAAGGGGGATGGGTCGTACTGTTGTTCAGCTTTCCCTCATTAAATGCATCATCTTTATACCCATCTCATTCGATATGTATTAAAATACTCCCGAGAAACTTTAAGTAAGTAAGCAACAAACAACTGATTTAAAGAGTATTAAAAGTAATGTAAAATGGTAACCAACGGAAATATCTACCGCACATTAAGGCCTGTTTTTATATTTAATACTCGTACATACAGTGTAGGTGGAACAGGTTTAAGGTCAGAGGACTGAAGTCCATGAAAAAAAACAGTTGTTAACCATTTTTATTTAATAAAATGATTACCGAAGACACTTCCTATTTAAGATTATTTTATTCCTTTTTTTCGACAAAATTAAACTTTTCCTATTGGAATTGACACTGATATTTGTGTTTTTAAACTATTATAGTGTAAACGGTGACCTTTCGCTCCATCACTTCTGTGATAAAAATGAGTTGCGTTCTTGCAATAACGAGCATTTTGATAACATTAAACCAAGGTTTCAGTGTTTCCCAAGAATGCCAGGTGTTTTGAAGATCTAACAGAAACGGCTATGCGTTAAAGTAAACATTGCTTGGTTCCCTGACTATGACAAGTAGGAATGTTATTAGTAACAAAATATTGTTTTGTTTTAATTAATGTAAAGTTAAAGTAGTGGTTCCAGTCGATTAGATGTATTTTCTAGGAACGGAAGTCGAGAGAGACAAGTCTGGACGAAGGAAACCATAAACACACTATATCAAAAATGTCTATGTTTTAACTGTTTTATTATACCAACGCGATTGGATCAGACATTTGAAACAAAGCAATCATACAAGTTGATTAATCCAGAAACGTTTTGATAGCCATATGTACAGTTGTGGGATCGCACAACGTTACACGATGTGTGCACGGTGTGCGAACGATAAAAAAGTTTGACGATCATTGCTTGCGCACATTTGTGCGGACGATCGACGAACGTTGTGCGATAACAATCGTGGTTGGTGTAAATTAAGGAATGGCTAAACAATATGTACGGTTTAGTGTTTAAAAATATAAACTTGATTTGTTAGTATGTTTCCCTATCCTAGCTACATCTAAACGCTTTTCTTTCTGTCTATCCTTTCTTAATTTTAGAATCGACACATGTAAACTTCAATTCATTTATTAACTTTCGGCCTTACGGCCCATCAGTACAAACATATCAATACAATGCATAATATACGCAATAACACAGTCTCGGCAACATAGGTACACATAGCCTCTTTGTACCTGGACCGTAGTTTCCCCCACCCGGGGCACTTACGTAACCAGCCAAGGTGTGAAAACCAAGATTAAAACGAATGCGAGTTACAAATTCTAAACGCCCATTTGTGTTTTCATAACGGTATACGGTATCACATATCAGCTCTACCCGTCAGGCACAGGCCAGGTAAAACTCCGGTCGCTCATCAAATTGTTATTTACCTGTTCTGTTACCTAGCTAAGAGCCAAATCCATTCTTGACAGTCTAACGTTCACTGTAATACTGTGTTACATGCATTGTAAAATTGTACATAATCTTATTTATTGTGATGAGAATTTATAATAATAAATACAGTGTACATTATTGCCTACGAACATTCCGTATTTTTTTCATTCCATAATATATTGGTCAACAAATTGTACCTAATCGCACAGTTGTGCGGAGAGAAGCGCACAATGGGGCGAACGATTGTTAAATCGCCCAGTTGTGCGCACCATGTGTGGACGATGTGCGGACGGTGTGTGAACGATGTATGCACGGTGTGTGCACGGTATTTTTGGTGCATTGTGCGGTCACACAACTGTACTTGTTTACTGCACTGACGTCAGCAAACAAACTGTGTCAAGGTGAACGTCCAGCTCCGCCCATCTCTCACTTGATCAGTTTAGTTGTTTCCGTGAAGTTTTGGAAATTGCCGAAGTTAAAGGGTGTTCGATTTCGCAGAGTTACTATTCGGACGGGAAGACTTCCTCTCTAGAATCGAGACTCACTACACGAATAGCAAAGTTGGAGAAAAGCTTGTATTTGTTACGAAAGCAATGCCTCTTGTGAGATGAAGCACGTGCTTAAGTTGAATTGCAATATAGAACGCCGTCTAACAATGTTCCCTTTTATTCACAGCACACTCATTTTCCCCCTTCAATATGATTATTAATTGTATTAAAGAGAAAATTGAAATGGTTAATGCTGCGTACTTGTTATATAATGTTTTAGGCAAATAAAAAACATATTGCGGAGTGTGTCATTTACGGAACACCCATGAGCAATAATGGCCATGTTCTGGTGACGGTGTTGTTGTTAGATTGGCAAAAACAAAACTCCTTTGCACGCATCAGTTGTTATTTAACCTGAAATGCCAGCAGCGTGAACTGCTAGTGATGTCAAAGCTGTCGGCTATAAAACAGCACATGACTTAAACATACCATTATCGTGAAGGACCGATATGCACCAAGATGATAAAAATGGTTTAATTCTGGATTGAAAGTTATTTGGAGGAAGCATTTCTAGAAAGCTATATAATCGGTATAATTATTTATGGATTAAGATCAGCAACGCTTTGCACTGAAAATCGTATTTCTGTCTATCACTTGTAAACAAAAATATATAAAGGAAATAATCTAGAAGGCATAACAAGATAGCAAAAACCTATTAGCTTCCTGTAATCGTGACATTGATTTTATGTTATAATTTCCCTTTCACTAGGGAATATGTATCTCCCATCTTTTATTACAAATAATTACTAAAGCATTACACAACAGTACGTTTGATATTAATTACATTTCTTGAGATGGAAATTCGCACTTTTATTTTCATGAATATTTAATGAAGATGTCATGATTGCTTACAGATGATGGTGATTCTGCATCTTGTGACATCCTTGACTTGTAGTCCGTCACTGCTGTCATTCTAGTCGCGAAGCCTCATTTGACGTCATCAGGTGATGGCCAGCCCTCTTCAGATGTTTCGACCCTTAATCACTACATCCTCCGGCTGGTGGGTCAGTAGTGGGGGCCAAACCACTACTCGTCTATGTCGGCTTCCACATCGGCTCATCTCGTTTGTGCCATAGCCAGCACGATGCTCTCTCTGCAGCTTCTCCCAATCGTCTGATGGCGGTAGCTCTTGCCCTCCCAGTGAGTCCTATTGACCGTAGTGTCCTCCACACTGACTGTGCGGGGAAACCTCTACAGCCAACCTCCACTGGAAAGAGCCATACTGTCCATCCTCTGCTCCTGCACTTTTCCATCAGCTCATCATACTTGGCTTTCTTCCTCTCGTGAGCTTCCTCGCAGCCTTCCTCCCATGGTACGGTGAGCTCTATGGCGATGAGGTGTCTGGATTGCTCTGTCCAGATTACCATGTCAGGCCTCAGTGTTGTTTCCACTATTCCTGGAAACACAAGCTTCCTGTCAAGGTCAACCTTCATCTCCCATGTTGACGCCCGTTCAAAGATGGATGAGGTGCTTCGAGGCTTCACTGTGGCTTTCTCCCCTGGTTTCACAAACTTGATACCAGCCTGGTTTGTTCTTACACCAGTTCTTTTCTTCCTTCTCTCCACTTCAAGGATATCCGCTAGGACCCGCAAGACGTTGTCGTGCCTCCATCGGTATCTACCCTGTCGTAGTGCTTCTTTGCAACCAGACAAGATATGAGCCATTGTTCCTCTTCCTCCGCATAGCTTGCAGCAAGGATCCTCCGTCAATCCCCACTGATGCAGGTTAACAGGAGATGGTAGCGTGTCATACACGGATCGTAGCAGAAATGATATCCGGAAGGGCTCCATTCTCCATATTTCAGCCCACGTCATCTTCCTCTCTGGGAGATTCCATCTGGTCCACGCACCCTGTTTGCTGAGTTCTACAGATTTCCCTCTCCTCCTTTCCTCCTCAATCCTTCTGATTTCTTTCTGCACCATTTGCCGTCTTTCTTGGGTATTTGCTTTCTCCCACTGCTGGAAATGAGAGAAGCCAACTCCTTGTCTTCCGACGCAGGTATTCCCGATGATATCCTTCAACTCGAGCATACTCTCTGCTTCACCAACTGCAGTGCTTGCTGACCACTTTCTCCCTGTTCTTGTCTGTATCCCTGCCTCGCTGATTTTCACGTCTTTGGAGTCCCTCAGAGTCATCACCAGCCTGCATTTTGCTACCTTGAACTCTTCAACGACCGATTTGAATGGTAGTTGTAGTTCTGCCGAACAACTGTACAGCCCAACTGATGTGAAACTTGGTGGGACCCCAAGCCACTTCCGCAGGTACCCATTCACCATCTTCTCTAACCCTTCTACTGTTGAGGTTGGTATTTCATACAGTAGCAGCAGCCATGTGAGCCTTGGTAGCATGCCATGCTGGTATATCCATGCTTTGTACTTTCCAGGAAGTCCCGACTTGTGGATCTTCTTCATCCACTGGCGCACTTGGCTTTGGGTGTTCTTGTGGTTCTGGCTGTCACTGAGTGTGTCGTCAAACCATTTCCCTAGGCACTTTATGGGGCTGCCAATGATTGAAGGTATCTCCTCCTCTTGGACCTTCAGTACAAACTGTCGGCTGAGTCTGCCATTCCTCATAATCATGCAACGTGATTTCCGAGGTTTGAACTGCATCCGTGCCCATGTAACTACCTCCTCCAGCGCGGACAAGACCCATCTGGCCTGTACATGTGTGGTGGTAGTGATCGTTAGGTCATCCATGAAGCCTCTATTGGCTGGTTGGTAGATGCCAGACTCCATTCTAGGTCCTCTGGTTTCTCTCTCTGCTGCCTTGATGATGATATTCATTCCCATGATGAAGAGTATAGGTGAAATGGTACATCCTGTAACTATTCCCTTTTCCAGGTCTTGCCACGCTGTAGTGCTTTCCCCAACTGTAAACCGCAACTGTATCCCTCCGAAGTAGCTCATTATCATTTTCCGGATGTGCTCCGGAATATGATAATGGTCCAGGGCTGCCTCAATCAGTTTGTGTGGTACAGATCCATAGGCGTTTGCAAGATCTAACCATACCACTGTCAGGTTACCTTTTTTCTGCTTGGCTTCTCTGATCAGTTGGCTGATGACGCTTGTATGTTCTACGCATCCTGAAAACCCAGGGATTCCTCCCTTCTGACTTGAGGTGTCGACGTAACTGTTTTCCACCATGTAGGCTGTCATGCGCTTGGCAAGTATCGAGAAGAAGATCTTTCCTTCGACACTCAGCAGCGATATGGTCCTAAATTGTTCAACTGTCTTGGAGTCTTTCTCTTTAGGAGCAAAGATTCCCTCTGCTTTCTTCCAGCACGCCGGTATGGTCCCTTTCTTCCATACTTTACAGATTAGCTGCCACAGTCTTCTTAGCAGTCTTGGACATTTCTTGTAAACCCTGTACGTTATCCCACTTGGTCCTGGGGCTGATCCTGATCTTGCCTTTTTCACCACATCTTGAATCTCTTTCCAGGTAGGAAGTTTGGTATCCAATGGTGCACTTGGGGCCTCTACCTCTAAGATTCTTGGACAATATCCTAAAGGTTCTGCTCTCCTGTTGTCTGAATGGACACCTTTGAGATGAGCTTCCACTTCCTCCTTCGAGCTTTCCAGATGGCCTGATCTCTCTGCTCCTAGCAAAGTTTTTGAGAACTGGAATGGATCTTTAACAAAATCTGCTCTTTTCTTCGCTCTCTCCTTCCTTCCCTTCCTTAGTCTTTCTGCATTCCTTAGGCGGCGAAGTGTCTCCCTAAGGTCGTCTCTTATCTGCTGTATCCCAACTTTTTCACTCTCTGGTGCTGTTTTAAACCTCTTTCTTAATTCCCTCAGCTCCTTTCGTAGTTGTTTGATCTTACGTTCCCTCCTGTTCTCCTTTGTTGTCTTTGCTCTGGGTTGTGTTCTGGATGTTTCCACTCCGAATCGCTCTTTGCATACACTGTACACAATTGACGTCAGTGCTTCTACTTTCCTCTCCACATTCCCCTGTAGAGTGGTCTCCAAAATAGCCTCCAGGTCCTGATCAAGATTTCGCCAAGCTGCCTCGTCATTTGTCTTGGGCCACTGCACTTTGTCTAATCTCCTGTCCCTCACTGCTTGAACACCATGGGCGCTCGCTTCATTCAAGTTACCAATGCTGCCATCTGGCGACACCGAAGCTTGGAGGCTCTCTGTACTATGGTTTGACTCCTGACTGAGTTCCTCCTGCGTCTCACCAGATTCATTGCTGATATCTGTGCGCTGCGTTAGTATCTCCCTATGGCCACATTTGGTCCTTGCCTGATGGATTTTCAGCCCTCTGCTGTTCTTGCATATCTTTCCACAATGGCATCGTGCTTCGACTGGCTCTCCACTTAACGTTGTTTGGATCATCGTTGTGTTTGTCCGTGTCCTGGTCGTTTCCGTTTGATCTGTCCGAGTGAGCCTCTCATCCTCCCCCCCTCTCGGGAGGCTCTGGGGGTGTTGCTCTTTTCTTTGTTCTGTAGCTTGATATAGGTGCCCCCTTGCGGGAGCTATACTTCGAGTTGCTGACACAAAGTACCCTGCTCCAGTCTGTTTCTGGATGTCATCTGTCTCTCCAGCGTCACTGGTCTTCCCCAGTTTCCATCCAGCCTTTCCTGGAAGTCACTGATTTCTCAGAAAAACGATGATTGCTTACAGATGATGGTGATTCTGCATCTTGTGACATCCTTGACTTGTAGTCCGTCACTGCTGTCATTCTAGTCGCGAAGCCTCATTTGACGTCATCAGGTGATGGCCAGCCCTCTTCAGATGTTTCGACCCTTAATCACTACATCCTCCGGCTGGTGGGTCAGTAGTGGTGGCCAAACCACTACTCGTCTATGTCGGCTTCCACATCGGCTCATCTCGTTTGTGCCATAGCCAGCACGATGCTCTCTCTGCAGCTTCTCCCAATCGTCTGATGGCGGTACAAATATATGTCGTGTATCTATTAAGGAAAATTTAAAAATTGAACTTCATGGCTTATTGTTCTTATGTCAATTTTGGTCCTCGTGACAAAGATGTTAAAATGCCAATCATAAACATAACCACCTGACTATTCTAGTGATTTGTGATACATTAACACATATGATCTTTTCTTATATATTTTACAATAAAGTATCATGGATTATAAGGAAAGGAGGAATACGTAATAATTAACTTTATCATTCAGATTTATATAAGACGTTGTACAGCTTTCTTCATCCATTTAAAAAACACTCACTAACTACGAACTCATATACATATGGATTTATTTCAAGGAATGAATGCACATAGTTTGATTTATAAACAAGAAAATGTAATTTATCTGTATTTCCGGTACTGGCTACAGAATAAAGGAATGTGAAAAACATTGTGCGGGCATAACAAAAATAGTTACGAATTTATTCGAAATCTTTTGACAATTAAAATGATAAATTGGAATGTAAAAAAAATATGTAGCAAATGACCAAGCTATGTACAGATGTGTACAACATTGTGTAGGCGGATATTTGGATAGGTACAATTTTGCGTATATCATTGTGTTGGCGATAATTAGGATTGGTTCAAAAGTTTGCACGCTTGTGTAGGCAGTTCAAAGTATAGGTCCGAATGTGTACACTAATGTACAGGTAATTATAATAATTGGTACGAATGTGTACGCTAATGTTTAGGCATGTTTCGGGATTGGTACGAATGTGTACAACAATGTGAAGGCGATTTCAAGTATTGGTATGAATGTGTACACCAATATGTAGATATTAACTAGTATAGGTACGAATGTGTACATCGATGTGTAGATAATAACTAGTATAGGTACGAATGTGTACACCAATGTGTAGTCAATTACAATAATTGGTCCGCATGTGTATACCAATGTGTAGATAATAACTAGTATTATAGGTACGAATGTGTACATCAATGTGTAGTCAATTGCAATAATTGGTCCGAATGTGTACATCAATGTGTAGATGATAACTAGTATAAGTACGAATGTGTACACCAATATGTAGATAATAACCAGTATAGGTACGAATGTGTACATCAATGTGTAGTCAATTGAAATAATTGGTCCGAATGTGTACATCAATGTGTAGATGATAACAAGTATAAGTACGAATGTGTACACCAATATCTAGATAATAACTAGTATAGGTACGAATGTGCACACCAATATGTAGATAATAACTAGTATAAGTACGAATGTGTACACCAATATCTAGATAATAACTAGTATAGGTACGAATGTGTGCACCAATATGTAGATAATACCTAGTATAGGTGCGAATGTGTACACCAATATGTAGATAATACGTAGTATAGGTACGAATGTGTACACCAATATGTTGATAATACCTAGTATAGGTACGAATGTGTTCACCAATATGTAGATAATAACTAGTATAGATACGAATGTGTACACCAATATGTAGATAATCCCTAGGATAGGTACGAATGTGTACACCAATATGTAGACTATAACTAGTATAGGAACGAATGTGTACACCAATGTGTAGGCAATCCCAATTATAGGTACGAATGTGTACACCATTTTATAGGAAATTTCAGGAATATGTACGAATGTGTACACCAATATGTAGACTATAACTAGTATAGGAACGAATGTGTACACCAATGTGTAGGCAATCCCAATTATAGGTACGAATGTGTACACCATTTTATAGGAAATTTCAGGAATATGTACGAATGTGTACACCAATATGTAGATAATCCCGAGTATAGGTACGAATGTGTACACCAATGTGTACATAATAACTAGTATAGGTACGAATGTGTAAACCAATATGTAGACTATAACTAGTATAGGAACGAATGTGTACACCAATGTGTAGGCAATCCCAATTATAGGTACGAATGTGTACACCATTGTATAGGAAATTTCAGGAATAGGTACGAATGTGTACACCAATATGTAGCTAATACCTAGTATAGGTACGAATGTGTACATCAATGTGTAGTCAATTGAAATAATTGGTCCGAATGTGTACATCAATGTGTAGATGATAACTAGTATAAGTACGAATGTGTACACCAATATCTAGATAATAACTAGTATAGGTACGAATGTGCACACCAATATGTAGATAATAGCTAGTATAGGTACGAATGTGTACACCAATGTGTAGTCAATTACAATAATTGGTCCGCATATGTATACCAATGTGTAGATAATAACTAGTATTATAGGTACGAATGTGTACATCCATGTGTAGTCAATTGCAATAATTGGTCCGAATGTGTACATCAATGTGTAGATGATAACAAGTATAAGTACGAATGTGTACACCAATATGTAGATAATCCCGAGTATAGGTACGAATGTGTACACCAATGTGTAGATAATAACTAGTATAAGTACGAATGTGTACACCAATATCTAGATAATAACTAGTATAGGTACGAATGTGAACACCAATATGTAGACTATAACTAGTATAGGTACGAATGTGTACACCAATGTGTAGGCAATCCCAATTATAGGTACGAATGTGTACACCATTTTATAGGAAATTTCAGGAATAGGTACGAATGTGTACACCAATATGTAGATAATAACTAGTATAGGTACGAATGTGAACACCAATGTGTAGGAAATACCAATTATAGGTACTAATGTGTACACAATTATGTAAGTAATTGCTTGTATAGGTAAGAACGGCTACACCAGCGTGAAAACATTTAGTGATTGGTGTGAATGTAAACAGCATTGTGAAGACAATTCCCAGGATAGGTCCGATGGTGTACAATGGTATAAAGACAATTACTAGCACCCTTTTCTCTGCGAGACAATTACCAGAACAGGCACAACTATGATCTGGGAGGTATTTTAAAAGTCATTGCTTTACACAGTCTACATGTGAGACATACTGCAGGTGGAAAACATGTGTTGTGTATTACCATTAAAAATCTACATGACAAAGATCAAGGCACTCTTCCTCAGTGAAAATGAAGAAAACGGTAGCCCAAAACTATTCCGCAAAGATATTTTTTATGGAATTTTTACGAAAGTGTTTTCTTGAATGATACTAACCAAACTCTAATCACATTATAGCAAACATGGTTAGGGTTTATCAAAGTTCGGTAAATTAGATTTGCTTTATTAGATATCAATCCGGACACAAGTGGTTCATGTCATAGATGTCAACAATCCTTGAATATACGTATTATGACTCAACTAAGCAAAATACATTCACGGAGAGCCCAATAACGTCATGATTGTTTCCTCGCCTCTGTCCATAGATCTTGTTTAAATAATGACCACTAGGCTTCCATTATCGATCCCATTCAAGTTATAGCCTTTCCACTTTCTTTTTTTAGTATCCATTCTCAAGACTGTTGGTTTCAGTAAACATACATAATACATTTACTAAGAAAGGAACTTATGGAAAACAACATTGTTGCGATACAGATCGCGATAGAATCCTAAAGTGCTGATGGGATTAGGCCGAACCGGAAGAGGTGCTATTTGATGTGATGATACTGTATCGGCGATGAACATGAAAATAATGAAATTATTGGCTGGTCACGTGTAAGATGTAGGCCAGACCATGACACATCTGGTAATAAATGAACCCTGATCATAACGGTGGACATTGCTACATTAAAACAGCCATATACATCATGTTCTTTTACAACCAACATTATTGGATTTGACTGGAGCCTTCATGACGAGTGTCACATATGGTGTAAGACATACCTCTCTGGAGCACGTTCACCTTCTGTTATTTTGTCGGGATTCTTGATGGCTTTCTTTTTATTGAGCTATATCCTTGGTCCTTGTTGCTGGTTTTTCGTATTGATTTGTCCTGCGGTGTTGCCGCTATGGTATATAGATTCGTTATGCTACCTATCAAACATTATATGTATGTTAAAATACATCAATCATCTTGTATTAAACTTGCAACTCACAGATAGCGCATAGAATCGTGATTATGATTGTATGCTACTTTTGTAACGTTTTCGTATCTTTATAAAGATCAACAGATAGTCAATATAAAGTCTTTTATTTTGAAGAAATAAAATTTATCGAAAAGTATAAATTATCGATTGAACTTCAGCAAATTATCAGCAAAGTAAAGATTGGAATAGAGATCCTTTCAAAATTGCAAGGTGAATAAGACCAGGTGCACTGTTAATGCAAAGACTTCACTGCTACATCGCCCACTCCTGAGAAGTCAGATCCTCAAACAGATGACCACGGCAAATATAGCAAAACAATAAGGGAAAATGACGAGCATAGTAAAAATAACCCTAGCCATTTAAATCGCATAGGAAAATGAAACTTTGTTTTGCAATGAGATCATAATGGCGACTACAAATTTTGCAAGTGGTCTATATCAACCTGCATATCTCGAAACCCAGTAAGACTCTTCGACACCATTTTACATCTTTCAAGGACATCGTCGTATTCGGAGCAAGCCCACGATATCAAAACATCTGTATCATGTAAACAATGTTCTGATAAGAAAAACATCATTTCTTTTCGGAAAAAAAATTCCAGACAGCTCTAAAGATATTTTAAGTTTTTCAAAATTCACGTTCAACTTATTCAACAATTAAGCAATTATGTTTTAAGTTTGTATTTAAAAGATCGGATGATGGCTAGGTTGAGCAGAATTAGTTATACAACATTGTTGTAATGCTTATTTTGAATTTTCATCAACAAATACAAACAATACCTTACCCGTCGTTTTGAAAACTAAATTGCATACCCTTGACCCCAGAGACAAAGCGGTTCAGTTGTATCTCGTAAACAACATTAAACGACATATACAATGTAACGTCATTGTATCAGGTCTCATCTGCCATAGCCATTGCATGCATAAACAAGAGGCCCAGTGGGCCTGTTATCGCTCACCTGGTTATTTAAGCAATCAAGGCACAATATTTGCATTTTCTCTGTAATGCCAATTTGTAACCACCTCAGGGTAGGGTAAAAACTTGGAAGCGTTACTATGGAGACTTTATAATTCATAAAGAATTAAGGTTGTTACTATTGGGTTGGAGATAAAAAGTATGTGATGGCTGTTCATTTGTAGAATTATCTATATAAACAATACCAAACTTTACCCCCTCCCCAAAGATAAACGAGGGACCTGGGGCACATGGAAATCACAAAGTATATAAACCACTCGAAGGCCTTTAGAACTATGAGTAGTATTTGATACTAGCATTTCTAGAACTGCAGAAGAAGATTTTTGAAATTCGCCTCCTTTTTCACCCCAAACCCAGCCCACTAGGGGGTCAGGGTCACAAACATTATACCTGCAGACCTCCCTCCCCTAACAATTATTACTATCAATATGAGCAAACACCGTTCAAAACACTGGAAGATATGGCCTATTATGTCTATTACGTATACTAAATTTCACCCCCTCCTCAGGGGCAAACGGGGTCCTGAGAGACATGAAAATCACAATTTTAATAAACCACCCAAATGCTTTTACAGCTATGGGTAGTATTTGATCCTGGCATTTTTGTAACTAGAGAAGAAGATTTTTGAAATGTTCCCAAACTTCTCCCCTTTTTGGCCCCTTACTCAGCCCCCTAAGGGTCAGACTCATAAATATTATACAAGAAGACCTCCCTCCCCTAACAAGTATTTCTATCAAATATGAGCATATTCCGTTCAAAACATTGGAAGATATGGCCTGTCATGTCTATTTCCTATATAAACTATACCCAATTCCACCCCCACCCCTTAAGGGGCAAACGGGGGCCCTGCGAGACATGAAAATCACAATTTGTTAAACCGCCCAAATGCCATTACAGGTATGGGTAGTATTTAATCTTAGCATTTTTATAACTAAAGAACAATATTTTTAAAATTTTCCCGACACCCCCGCCCCCCTTTCGGCCCCTAACTCAGTCCCCTAGGGGGCTAGGAGACATTCTGGTAATGGAGAAGAAGATTTTTATTTTTTTTCTAATTTTTTTCCTTATTGGCCCCTTACTAAACCCCCTAGGGGGCCACACCCTTATTACATAAATCCATTGAGCCCCTGATCCAAAGGATGCTTCATATCAAATTTAGTTAAAATCCAATCAGTCGTTCAGGAGATAAAGCCTTTTAAAGGACGCCGGACGCCGCGGTACGGCATAAGCCTTCGGGCAGGTGAGCTAAAAACTGTCTTCAACAGATAAACACTTATTTGTAAACATTAACATTTTCTCTACATTATTGAGTATGTATGTTATGGGTACAGCTATATACATATAAGTATACTTTTGATACCAAAGGGAAAATAACGCCATTGAAAAATACACCCCCATGAATCGCCACCATAATATTTTTACTATAGTGATAATTTAGCGCTATAATGAAATGTGGAATCTTTTATATACATTCATCGCTGAAGTACAAAACTAAACATAAAACGAGACAACTGATAACAATTTCACAATAATTTATCCACATATAAATCTCCACAATAATAGCCTGACTATAAAATCGGACAACTCGTACCCGTAAATCCATCAGAAGTGTTTAGAAAAGCGTTCTTGAGAGCACGCTTGCTGGTGATTGAGGCCGGCGGTACCTCGATTTACAACCATTGTTAGGCGCTGATGGATGACCGTTAGCTAACGCATCAATTCTGATCTTAATGATTAAATGGTGGCGACTGCGCAAAATATGTGTCAGCTGCTGTATACTGCCCTTACGAATACAAGCCAAGACGTCCACTGATGATATTCCTTTAATTCTATATAATGAAATGAATATTGAATTATATCTTTGTAACCGTTTTTAGTGGCATCATTTGATCTCAAGCTCAATGAAAAATCAGTACTCAAACAACTGAAACGAATCAATTCCGTCTTTGCGTATTGCAGAGTTATCTTCTCTTGGGAGCAGGTATTGATTGTTACGTCATTGGTCTGTGTGAGAAAATTACGTCGTTTTCTCAAAAATTGATGACGTTATTCTCACAAACAACTGACGTAACAATCAATTCCGGCTCCCAAGAGAAGATAACTCTTCAATACGCAAAGACGGAGTAGCATAATGTAAAAGATAACGGCCGCCCCAATCTATTTCGGTTACTTGTTTTAATGTATATAGCACATGCATCAGCATTTCAAAGAAAATATAATAACATTGCAGAATTGGGTTTAATAATAACAATTTACAGAGCGAATTTGACACATAATATAAACATAATTTCATACAATAAAGATATGGTGACTACCAAAATACGAATATATATGAGTGCTATTAAAGTTAATGTAGATTGCATTTCAGGAGAGAATGTTTGCATGTACAGAATTCAACGCCAGTGTACCCAAAACTTGACACTTGTGAGAAAGTGGCACAGGAACTTGCCATACAATGCAAAAACGTATATTTACTGGTATATCCAATCAGCTGTATATCAACCTTACTGGTTACTGGTTATGGTTAAAGTTAAGTTTGGAAATGATTACGAAACCATAACGTTCATAATTGAAGTACCATGTGACGCTATTGATTTGAATAATGATAGTAAGGAAACCATCGCCAACGATGATAGTATGTGTTCTGTTAATAGAACAAAGTGCAGAGTATATCAACTTGCCAAAGAAAAGAAAAGTGGATGATGTTTATTTCTGGAAAAAAAATATAACAAAAAACACTTAAAAGAATAAACAAAAAATACATAGCCTTTCCCAAAATGACAATAATTATAACCCTAAGTCGTTACGTCGACGACAATAAAAATAACAATACAAACCCAGGGGTCACCAAACCTGGTCCCCCTAGATGTTCGGCTTGAAAATGTTGCCCGATTTTCCTATTCTGTTGTATGGGTATTATTGTTAACGCTATTTTGTTTGCGGCGTAAGATAATATCACTTGTTTGGTGTGTATTTTGAGACGTGAGAAATGTGCAGATATTTACGAGGAGTAGGTTGTTGTAATGCGTTGTCAATTACAATTGTAAATATCAACATGTATTTACTGTGTCACTTCCACATTACTATAAACACCATTATGTGATGCCTGCATGCTGCCTCTCAGCGCAATAATGCTTCACGGGTCGCCTGGTATTCTGTTCATCTGTGGCATCTGATGTGCAATGTGTAACAATAGACTTACACCATTAACAGTGTTACTGTTTCTCTAGAACTGTTTATATGTATATCGTAAAATCAATTTCGTTACATTATGGTAATGTGTAAATTGTATAAAACGCAACATTTGTTTTACACTTAAACAGCTATCAAATTAATATAGCTATCGAACCTGATATTGATCAATGAATTCCAATTACGTATCACAAATAACAATTATAATTTAGAAAAAAAAATATCAAATCTTTTAAATCAATACATCACATCATTTAATGTGTTTATCATTGTCTTCATATTCAGATATAACTTGACGTGAACAGTTTCCATTGCGAAGCATTATAATTAGACAGAGAAGCAAACATAGTATGTCCATTAAGCGTGGTAAAACAGCGCTCTGAATGTGTCGATGCCAGCCTTTTCTTGCTGAAGACCCATTTATCAAAGTACCTCATCAGAAAATGGATGCAGAGAAACGTCCTAATGATGTCATATCTGTATACCTCTATTATCAAATTGTTCCCTTTCAGTCACATTCGGGATACAAAAAGGTTATTATGTTTTTTAAATAAATTAATTCCGATATTGTTGCTAAAAGCCATATAATGATTCGCTTTGAATTTCTTTTTTGGGTATTGTACATAGGGCAGAATGTACGCGATATTCTGTGTTTGAAAAAGAAATCTGCAAAGGGAAGCATAATGACACTAGTTTCGCTGATAAATATTTCACATATAGCTATATACCATTGCAATTTATACGATTGGTTGTTTTATGCTATTTTCTGTCAATGAATACATTTCATACAAAATCTTGTATATATATTAGAATATCCTTACATTATTATGGTTTTCATCTCTCCCCAACCCCCTTTCATTGCAATAAAGTATGAAAAGTGTTANGGGGGGGGGAGAAACTGCTTGGTCATGTTTTCTGTTGATAGATACAAGTGTTCAGAAAATCTCCAAATGTAGAAATGACGACAGCAATCAATTGTTTGTTTGGTAACATCTAGATGGAATATGCATGAAGCTTGAGATGTAAGACGGAATAAATGCACATTTCACAGAGTGAGTGACGGTTGATAATTTCCTCATTTACATGTAAATCTGTTCAGTTTCTTACACGGATCACATGTGTCTCGATAATGTAGCCCAGATTATTCATTGTTAATCCACTGGATCGGATTCATTGAACGATATAAGCATACAAATGGGCACGACAAAGACCTTGGCAAAGCGACAAGTACCTATTGGTTTACGATTTCCATATTTCTAACAGGACAGACACATCCATATTAGCTATTCCGAAGGCAGCTTTGTCAGTTTATACACATATTGCTGACAGAATGATTTTCAAATTTCTGTTATGGAAATTATTAAGGTCACTAAGTCCAGTTCGGGATGAGCTGCCATGTAAAAGACATTGAAAAAGTAACGAATATCTTCAATAAGTTTTAAACATTTGCATTTACATACAGTGTACAATTCTTTTAAAGTTTACATAAAATGAGGATATGTTATTAACGTTATCTTTTATCTAGTAATGGATTCTTCTAACAACCATTCCTGTGTAACGTAATATAGTGTAAATGTAACAGCTTAACTTCTACCTACACTTAACAACACCAAACCTGTAACGGTAATACATGTAACACATACACCCGTGTAACGTACTATAGTACACACTCAACAACACCAAACCTGTAACAGTAATACATGTAACACGTACACCCGTGTAACGTACTATAGTGTACACGTAACACAAACACCCGTGTAACGTACTATAGTATACACTCAATAACACCAAACCTGTAACAGTAATACATGTAACACGTACACCCGTGTAGCGTACTATAGTGTACATGCAACTCATACACCCGTGTAACGTACTATAGTATACACTCAACAAAACTAAACTTGTAACAGTAATACATGTAACACATACACCCGTGTAACGTAATATAGTATACACTCAACAACACCAAACCTGTAACAGTAATACATGTAACACGTACACCCGTGTAACGTACTATAGTGTTCTTGTAACACATACACCCGTGTAACGTACTATAGTATACACTCAACAACACCAAACCTGTAACAGTAATACGTGTAAACACGTACACCAATGTATCGTACTATCGAGTCACAATTACTACTATGTGTAATGTAAAACAATGCAACAATATTATAGTGTAACAAATACACATGTTTACCTGTTTACCATGACCAAGAGTGTAACTACCATGTTATAGCACATCCGTGTAATAATACTACCATGTTTGAATACCACTCATGTTACAAATACATTTCTGAATCAAATACACATACGTTACGGATAAGCCCGCGTTATAAATGTGTAACTTACGTGTAGTAGTAAATTCTCCATGAAAGAACTGGACTCGTTTGATAAAAATACATGTGAGTCAAGTAAAACCATGTAAAGGATGAACCTACGTAATTAATAGTACATTATTACTCCGCTTTTTCAGCAGTGATATGTTTATAAAGATCTGTTACATTTACAGTATGGTATCTTTTCCTACGTTGGTTAAATGAGCACAAAGATCAAAAAAAAAAAAAAAAAAAAAAAAAAAAAAAAAAAAAAAAAAAACCGGCATGCACGTATTTGGCCGTATTATGTTTATCAATTGTGATGATCACATTGAAACTGTATAAAATAAAAAGCACCACACAACGTTAAGTAAACCAGTAAAGTAAAATTGTTTACCTGGTAAACAGATCAGTTAACAAGGCCAAACATCTCGTGACCCCTAGGCCTCACTTCATATGTTTCGGAGATCTTCCTTGTGTCATTGGTCGTCTTTTAATATCACGTGTCTTCTGTATCAGTATAGGCTGTTGTAGGATCTACAAAGGAAAACAGTGATACACTAAATCGGTTATTTCAGGTTTACGTGTGGGAACCCCATAATATCGTGTCAGAAACAAGTTATATATATACCTAAGTAAAGGAAGTAGGTTCGTCTGTAGGCATAACCGAATTCGTGTTTTCGATCTGTGTTGGCTTGGTCTCTTATAACCCATTTCATTGTTTGTGAGGGAACTACGACTCTGTTTCCGGTCTCCTACAATTAACGGTAATGCACTTCCGGCGGTGATGACAGATATTCGAAATGTACAGCGTTCTCTGTTGACCTTTCAGATTGATCCCAGCTTCACCAGACTACATTGGTAAATAGGAGCAAAGATGACTGAACCTTGCACCTTTGTTATGAAGCAATAAATGTTATCTCACCGCGGCTGCTATTATTTGTGTTTTCTATTTTTTGTTCTCAATATATCTGTCATAGACAAGAAGCCATTGACAAGACAGGCATGAAAACGCTACAAGACGCCTCATCATTGGATTGTCGATAAATGTACACCGCGAGATGACCAAGGCCAATATCCGTTATGGCTGAGTAGCACACACATTCTAAAAGACGCCTTATGAAGTACATATATTTTACACATAGTGATATAATTGCTAGAAATCCACTCAAGATAAGATGCCATTTATATGAATGTCAATGTGTATCTTAGTGGTTGAAAAAAAACTGCAAACAGAATAATTAAACATCGTAAAAAGATTAATGTGTTGCATTAAATGACATACTTCTCCCTACGTCCTCATTTGCTTGATCATAATCACGTTGCGGTCAGTCATTTGTGATATTGACTCGATGTTACTCTTTCAGAAACAGCAGGTCAATATTTACTTGATGATGTCATTTCAATTGTAATGTCGGCATGCCCTCTACCAAAAGAAGTGTTTTTTGTCTATTTTTTTTTATACTTTCAATCTTGTTAAATTTTTAAAGGAGTTTTTAGTATCTCATTTTTCAGACTTTATTTTGGTGAAAATTTGGTTAAATGGATCTTTAAAATGTATATTGACCGAGACGAATGAAGAAGTGATGTTAACCTCGACTTCGTCTCGGTCAGTATCACTTTCTCAGGTTCATATAACCACATATTCACCTCAGGAAAAGCCCATAATTGTACTACCAATAAAAAATGTATAATTATGAACAATACACATATCAATATTTTGTAGATACTTAACGTATTCTCTGGATAGATACGTTGTACTGACATATTGAAATCCTACCAAGGATTATCTTCCGATTGCTACGTACCTAATTTTCAAAGTTTCTCAAGTTTCTGATGTTGTCGGTCCGGCTCTGATTTACAATTTGTCCTTCTGTATTGGATTTTTGGTATATGCTTCTAAAACGATTTATGTTCGTTTCTTCCTGTTTATTTATTGGAGTGTTTGTTAAATGTCAACAGAGAAATGTTCTGCTTCTTAGTATATGTCAACTCTCCGTAGAAGTCATGATATTATAATTATCGTTACGGTTTACAATGATACAGAATGTAGTACATATATTATATCTTTATAAAACAAACAAACGTTATACAACTTCAGCGCCAACGTAAATAGGTCGAGCTAAGAAACATATTCCGTCTTTGCGTAATGCTTAGTTATCTTCTCCTGTGATCAGGTATTGATTGTTACGTCATTAGTTTGTGTGAGAAACGTCATCAATTTTTGGGAAAACGACGTAATTTTCTCACACAAACCAATGACGTAACAATCAATACCTGCTGACAAGAGAAGATAACCTGCAATACGCAAACACAGAAAAGCACGTGTAGAAATTTCTGCTGTCCAGTTGACCTAATTGAACTTTTCAAAGCTGGTCCCTTTGACCTAAGATTACTAAACGTAGAACTTCTCGGCCCCACTGTTGGTATCCTTTTTTGATCTTTCCGCTGTGTGAAATAATTATCATATTACCATGAAATCTGCTACCAATTCTGAACCAATGATTATAAAACAAAGTTTCCTCACTCGTTCTCCTAGGGAATGTCTCTTATAATCAATTGTCTTCGTGAAAACAAAATATCAAGTTTGGCTGCCCAGACGCATTTATTAGGGCGCGCACGCTCAGGTAAATTAGTCGCCCAACGACTCTCCCAGAAGGGGTCAGCACAAGACTAATCCAATCAAGTGACCTTTGATACATTCCCTCTGTGCGTCTACGGTTCATAACACTCCAAAAATATGGTGCATCCCACTGTATATTACGCAATTATGACAGATGATGTCCGGAATAGGACTCTTGGGAAGCCTACACATAAGGAAATATTATATACATGTCTGTACCTCATTATAGCAGCATGTCATCTTAAGCAATGGGATTGTTGTCATCCCATTAATACTAAAGGTCAATACTGGAATTTATTTGATAAAAAAATAATTCTGTTTATCAGAGTACAAAGATATTTGGTGTTGTTGTGCCTTATTACGAGATCCTGCATGGGTTGTCGTCCTTTCTCAATACCATAGCTGAGAGTTATCTCCCCTTACATTTTTGTGTGTGACACATTCTCCAAGACCCTGCCAGGAAATGTATGAGAGCGGTTCAGAAAATCAGAAAATCAACAGGCTATTAGCCAACATCACACTATTTGAGGACATGTTTGATCAGGATGTTATCAAATTCTGATACGGACTCCTTATATTGTGATATTTCACAATAATGTACACCAGCAGGGTGGGGCTACATCCCTAATGTTATAATTGTTTCATACAAAATTGTTGTTATTTGAAAGAAAGAAAAAAATGAATGCATAAATTTATAAATTTTATCAAGTTTTTACAAACCTTTGCAGCCTGGATTCTAGTTCTGGTACACATGTGTTTGTCTGATTATGTAACCATTTTTGGTATCGCTTGAGCATCGTCTCGTAGAGCTTGTGGTACATGTTATTACTGTACGCGAATGCTTTTGCTGTTATTAAAGTATAATATAGCATAAAGACATCACAGTTTATTGGTTTTTGTATAGGGTTATTCATAATTGTTGAAAGAATATTAAAACAAACTGAACTGAATTTTTGATTGTTTGTTATCTCTGATAATTTTATGTATCTGATTCTCTGTGATATTTCTAGTAAAGAATAAAGATCAGAACATTGTTTCAAAAAGCTGTAAAAATGCATAGGTCAGGTTGTTTCGTATTTATGATAGACTCGTCCAAAGATAAGAATTTAAGTCCATGTGTATCATGGCATAATTGAAAAATAGGATTTTTCATCCAATGAGTATCAATCAATGAAGTATATGTATTTAATGAAGATCACATTAGGCTTTTCTTATATGTTACAAAAACCTTCAAATGGATAAAAGTCGATTCACAATTAATGACATATTGTTGACAAGAATTTACGTTTTCCTTGTTCCTGAATAAAAACAAAGAACTTCTTTATGTCATGCCTATACATTTACATGTATATACATTTAATGACATTTATTTGCGCATATCCCTTAGATATATGATTTTTCAGAAATAAGAGAATTGCTGGCTATTTAATAAATGAGTTACGTGAGCATGTTATGAACTTTGGCACTACTCAAAAGAGATAGCTTTAGCTATCACGGTTACGGCAAACTTCGGGGACTCAAAAATGCACTAGCAAAGTCTACAATCTTTTATCTAGAAAGATGATAAACAATTGATGTCTGTTTTGATAACTGAAGAATAATAATTTCTTAAATCATTTATATGCAACAATATTTGTATACAAGATTTAAATGAGCGCTAAGACTACAGTTTCTGCTTTGGCTTCGTATTTTCAGTAAAATGCAATACATTACTGACCATATATATTAAAATCATATGTGTAAAGAAAAAAAATTCTTTAACAAATATGATTTGTTTTTATTTTCTGCAATTCTTGTATTATAGTATATTGGTCTTATCAACCATGCAATGCTGGATATTGAATTGAAAACATGTCGTGTTATGAATACATAATACTATATTTTCAAAGTCAGTAAATTGCATTTCCTATGGCAGTCATATCATCAGCACACAGAAAATTAAAGCAATGCTTATTTGATTAATCTACAGTATCATGGAGGAGACTGGAAAATATTTATGATGGATAAAATCTTGAAATGCTATTACTTACACAATATAAAGGCGGTCTGTGGCCAATTTGATCTTAGACAGGAAATTGTTAAAAGAACGTCTACATTCTGTTGTTGTTCGTAACACATTTAGATGTCTTGTCCTGATCTGCATAGAAATTGAGATCAAATTTTCTTACACTGTTAAGAGTCTCCCGAAAGACAAAAAAATGCTGTTTATGTCTTTCGTTCGCTTCACTCATTATAGGCTGTAAAAGATTCGTTATCCTTACAAGCCTCCAGTCTAAATAAAACCAAAAAAACAAATATTTGATTCCGTATATGGCAAAAATTATTGGTCATCTGGCATTTATTTATAGATGATATCCGATTCCGATCGATTCGTCAACACACAAACACATATTTTTGCATTGGCAATATATAAAGAGGTTGATATGCTGCCTCAGACAGTCATATCTCTTATATAGTGGCAATGCCATGCAAATGTAAATATATATTATTAAGTTTACATTTAACAGACACACATTTCATTGAATTCGTGTAGAATATAAGAAATATAGCCACGGCCTTTCAAGATCAGGAAATACTTCCATTAAAGCTAACGGTAACAATCAAATGTTGAATTTTCAAACGAGCGAATGAAAATATGCTCCAAATATACTTTGTTCTTTTCTAACGCACCTGACAACTGAGCTAAGGAAGGCAAAGTTGTTTTCAATTCCTTTGCCTATAGTGCAATACATTAGATAATGTTACGTTTGCATAAGTAAGAAAGAAGAAAGACCTTTATGGAGGAGGGGGGGGGGGGGGGGGGCGTCTTAAGTATCAGTAGCTCTGGCGTCTATCCTAGCAGAATGCAATTCAGGCCGTAACATATACCTAGTTCTTTTGGTAGATAATGAGTCATAGCCCAACGAACATATTAATGGTAAAATATGGTACTAAATTCTTTTTTTCACATTTGTAACTTTGACATTAGCAATGTTTTATATAGAGATGCTACTGTCATGATTCGCTAATCTAAATAGCAAATTTTAGGTAATTCAATTATGTAGGTATACTTTTTTTTTTCATTTACTGACCTTTCAATGACGCAATAAAGTTTTTCTTTCACCGGCCGTGCTTTAGTTTCGACAACGAAGATACTATTTGTAAAATGACCTAGACTGCACAATACAGCGCTGTATCGTCCTTCTAGTACAAATCGGTGATGATTGGGGCCAAAACGTTTGTAATCCAAATTGGTTTAAAAAAAATGGTGGTTGGGGGGGGGGGGGGGGCGTTAAACCCCGAAATTTCCGAATTTAGAAGTGTGGCGGTTGATGTCAAACAACACAAATATGAAAGTATGTCAACCATTCCATTATTTAAAAGAAATACACCGAGGTTATCAAGTGTACTGTAAACCACGGGGACAAGCTTGTCATTCTATTTTTTTTTCTATATTGACCTCTCAATAATTTGGCCAATATTTCTATTTCTGAATTTTCATCCTACACTGTCGCTGTTTCGTCACAACAGTCTTGGACTGTTTCAGTATCGACCATGATTGAAGACATGTTAAATGTCTTGTCCAGAACATTCATCGTCTATATATATTGCAAGATTTGACAGTGAAAGAGCGGGAAAACGTTTTACACTTCCGGAACACCTTGGTAACCTTTACAGGAGTCATCATGGTGTTTGCTTTGGTGTGGCTTGTGGTTGCTTGTTGTTGTACTGTATCTAATTAAGGTTCTGGTTTTTGGGTTGTGTGTCATCATTAAGACCAATACATGGACACGGTATCGGTTTAAATAAGACCAACGTTAGATCATTAGTGTATGTTGACATACGTACTCTGACACACTGTTTATCACCGGATAGCGAGTAAAGTGCTATGCTGTGCAGGTGGGTAGATTCCTTAGTAATTACACATAGAAGACTGTGTTGATAAGAATTAAGTATGAGTACATTCACCAATAAAGGTACTACCATGCACGTGTTTGGTGCTGTATGCTCCCCAGGGAGTTGATAAAGGTATTGGCTGGTTGCAAAGGCCCTATAACCATGGATAATAATTTGTGAACCGCTTTGAGACGACCTACGACCTAGGTTGTGATAAAGCGGTATATAAGAACCTCGAATTAGTATTATTATTATACGTCAAATATTCAAGAACAACGTCAAACATCCAATATTCCTTTCGACATTTATTGCATCATTTGGTAAAACGTGTTGACATTACCACAACTTTATTACTTTATTATGAAAAGGTATTAACGACTCTTCCAATACAGTGCACAATAAACATTAGCTGATAATTTATACCAGACATGTTGTATATTTATGGAATCTGTAATTGGGGAACCGTCCGATGTTAACAAATCAACCGGTCGTCTCAGACGGAAACCAATTAGAGAGTACAGAACACAATACTACCATTAGGTCATAATCCTCCTCTCGCGGTAACAGAATTTGCAATGCACATATATGGACATGTTGGAACTTCAACATGTAATGTAAAGCATATTCGCGAGGTTTTACTAACAAACTGAATAGGTGTTTAAGCAATTGGAAACTTGCCACTGACAACAAAAATCACTAGAATGCAGACACGACAAACACATGTTTGGCTTTGGTATCAAACATAGGTAGAGTGCATAGATTGTAAAACAAGAAAAAAAGAATATAATATTTGATTCCAAACACAGACAAAAAAACGTAGGTACTAACATTATTATAATGAACAATGATATCAATTAGTAACAGAAAGCGTAAACGGGTATGTAAGTGCAATCTGAACATTTGACAACGACAGACAGAAACGTAAATGGACAATTAAAGGTAAACTGGACGTATACAGTGTAAGAGTATAAATATGGCTCATAATGTGTTTTCTTTTTACCATAGTATTATGCTGTGTCTTTGCACACAATCCGGGTTTTGTTTTTTTGCTTGTGTCATAATGAAATATAGTTGCAGTTTTCAAAAATTACGTTGTCGCGACAGTAACATGAGACTAATTACATTGTTTCTTTAGTCAATTGTAAATATTTAATCAGTTACGACCTTTTGTTTAGTCCGGGGTGTTGATATACGGGCAAGAACGAGTCATTACTTCGATTGTGAACGGATTCCAAGGTGTTCACTTCATGTCCATATCATCTTATGATCTCATTATAGTTAAATATAATGCAAATGAACTGTAGCAATTTGAAACCTGACATGTTATGCCAGATTGAAAATCGACATGACCGTCGAATCAGTGTTATTACTTGGCGCAGGTTTGGTTACGAGGGGTCAGTATATTAATTGTTGTTTATTCAGTACCCCGAAGTCAAACTCTTTCATTTTCCGGGAAATAGCACGACCAAATTAAGATAAACTACTTTGCAATAAGGAAAATGCGTATGTCAGTAATTGCTCATCTAATTTATGAAATTAATTGGTTATCACCACGAAGAAACGTGGGATATGATATATATAGTTTACATATACGTTGTTTACATTATATCTACATTATAAGTGATGAATATTGGAGTCAATGCTCGCCTTATAACATAGAAATATTATCACCTTTTCATAATCATTTGCTTCCTTTTATAGTTGTATAAATAAGACGAAACATGTACACTAGCACGTGGATTCAATTATAAAGAATCCGTATGTGTATGATAGAAAGAATATCTAACACGAAAACAGGATCTGAAGCCATGTTATCGATATAGCGTTATATCCTACTGCCAAGCCTTCCTTAATTACTATGCTCAAATGTCGTAATTCATCCGTGATAATGTTGATACTTCATTTTCCTACGAACTTACGCTTTGAAATAATGCTTCGATGTAATTGTGAGTGTGTTATTTTAATATATTATCTATTGTTCAAATATGGAGCATTTCCTATGCTATAAACACTTAATTACACACTGTAACAAAAGAGACTGTATGACTGACAGAAAGTAGTGAGATAAGGACGAAATAACTGACTCACGACCCGATGCTTAATTAGACGTAGCCAACGTACATAACTCTCTTGATAATTTGAAAATATTTAACGAGCAGTTTACATGTTTAACATATTCATGTGAATAGGAAAAATATCTTGAAAAGAGGAGCATGTGATTCGTTATTATTATATTTGAAATCGTTTTGTTTTGCGTGCCGTAGTGTAAATTTATTATAAATCTCGGAAAGATAAAATGAAATAAATGCAGAACATATTGGCAATCGATCTGGCAGTATACCATTTGAATTTAAGCTTTAATATATATATTTATATGGTTGAATACATCGACCGTATGAAAAACATTCAGATATTCAAACTAATGACATCAAAATGGTCTACTTTTGCTGCTCAGCTCGACCTTAACTTGCAACATGACCAACGGGACTGCTTAACTGTACGATAAGCGTACCCGTTTTCGAAAGTGAACTATCTCTTTCTCGATAGTAACATCTTTGATTTCTCTACCTAAGGAATAAACATTGAGCAGTTGATTGGGTATTCAAAGGTTGACGGAAGTGCTATTGCCGTCATCCTTATCTTATTGGGAAATGTAATATAACCTTGTCAAATACAAAGATACATTCATATGTATAAGGTATTGATTATGTTCATGTTTGCTTTCATGTTTATTTGTCACTCCCCCTGTTATCAATTTGAGGACGTGACATTATTTGGATTTGACCTAGACGTTCACGGCGAATGTCGTCGTCGAATCAAAAGACTCATATCCTTCGGAAACACTTCATCTTATTCCCTCGGCACGTTCTTAAAGTAATCCATGTTCATATTTCCGTTGTTTATACTCTGTCCTAGTTTCATCGATTTTGATAATTTTGTTCACGGTGATATATTCTCTCGTTTTATTATTATTATTATATTACTGTTGTCTTTGTGCGAGTGTCACTCAAAATATATTATTGGAGTATGAACACATGCTCTTTATGAAAATATCAATTAAGAGGGCAGCTAAGCAATTAGCTTAGTTTATGCTCATAACACCGTAACAAGTTTGAAAAATATATCTAAACTGCTATTAATTTGTTATTATTAAGTGAGCAACATTCATATTACAATATTATGGAACAAGACACCTTAATAGTTTCTGAAAATATTGACGGTTATTGATTGGCTGCTGATGACGCAAATCGAGATGCTGACCCCTAATTGGGTGACCTGAGGATCGCGTCCCTTTGTCCATAAGGCAGCCATCTTGCGAATCGTTATCAGTAGATCTAACTTGATATTTAAAACCCACCCACTTTTGACCCTCTGGATTTTTGGTCAGTACAAATGGGCGTTGTTACCACCAATAAGGCTAGCTATGGATGGCGTTACATTGGCGTTTTTTTGGCAGCCCCACTTAGGCAAGCTAAGGGTTTTAGTTATATCTTGGTTGTAGTTTCTACCATGTTTGGCATTTTTGCAGCCGCTTTGTATTTATGTGTTTTTCAAAGTATTTTTAAGTTTTTGATAGAAGCCATATGGTGGCTTAATCAGTAAAATATATATAATGTCACCTTTCGGGTGGCCATTTTACTCACAGTTTTTGTTTGAGTTATTCTTGTTATGAATGGAGAGGCATAAATAACAATAACTTATACCCCATTTTGATTAGATCTTCAGAAATCATAAAATAACATTTTCAATTATAGTCTCCGTGATTTTCAAGAATTCTGTCGTCATACTATTATTATCTGTTTTAAATCAATTACTTCACCGATGCTAAGTTCCCAATTTCAATCCATTGTTCCCTTGTGATATTTGAAACGTATCCGATTATACCAAAATGCATCGAACTATGAGACACGGAATCCTCCAGCTGGTTTTATTTTATAGTTCAATAGAATGTCTCCATAGACAAAAGATGAGTAGTTCGCTCACTGCATTACATATCAATTTCAATTAGACTTAACTGCTGGTAATGATTACCATTGAAGTGTCAATTGCATCGTTGGAAATATCAACGTGTATTGCTTGCTCTTACTTGGCTATAAATGTTGGTTGTGAAATGAGTTACATTTGATACCGCGTTGCCTGTACAAGTACAGCCATCTCTCTATCTGGTACTTATCTCCAACACCATTCGGTTTCTACAGTCTCTTTATACTAAATGTATGATTTATTTAATTTCCTGGAAAGTGCTGTCCATACTAACGAATAGGGTTAATGACCGCCATCGCGGTTCTCATATGATGTTACTAACACGAGTCTACAATATACCTACCGTTTCAATATTGCTTAACACCGAGCAAATTAACGATTTCACAATGATAAACAAATGTACGGTATATTATTCAGTCACCATATTGTGTGTTTCATTATCACTATTATCGAAGTAAATAGCACGATACCACCAGAATGTTTAATACTTGTCATCTGTTCATGGTTTCACAGAAAATGTAAAGTACGTTGGTAATATGCGTTGAATTACAGAACCATGATTGGTGTAAAATGGAATTAGTGCTTGATTCGACACATGGTAGTCCTCAGATTGAATAGGTATATACAAAATATCCCATATAGGTGCTTACAAGTGACGTTTAATACACAATATCAATTGGATATAACATTATGAAATCATACATGTTTGTATAAACGTGCTAATGTGATGACGACATTAATTGTGAGTGTTTACTTGTACACATGTAACAATGTTCATGTCCTATGTTGAAATATGTAGGTCATTCACTCCAGAGCATGAAGAGCTACATGTAAAGCAACAGATTATTTCAATCTTCAAATTTCTATATGTAATAAATCAAATGTGAACCTAAATAATATCCAATGTCATTTTACCAAGCATAGATAAGGGTAGCGACATCGAAAACCACTGTTAATGTGTAGCTATCATCGAGGGACAGCTTACATCAATGTACCCTGACTTTACTATAGATATGGATTTGACTCATGGAAAGAGGCTCCTTTATGCCAAATGTTGACGTTTTATCACTTCTCAGCAGCTATTAAGCTTAGTAATAAAACTGGTAAACCTTCAGCTCCTGTACATAATACTTGTTTATAAAAGTTTCATGTTGTTGCGCTAAACACTCTGTGATTAATCTATCGTAATCATATTTGACGAGAACCATCTGCATGGATACCGTGTAAATATTCCAGACGGATCATCATTTTCGATTTGAAACGGCTGAGCAAACTCGTACATGGCCACATTTTGTGTATGTACTGTGCTGATGTACGACAAGCTAAGCAGGTGTATTTTAGAGATCAAAAATAAAACAAAATAAAAACTTTTTACGAATAAAAGGACGAAAATGTTTACAACTGGAAAGGATTTGGCTTTGTAATACCCGAATCATTTGCTCTGCTCCTCTTGCTTTTCAACCTATCATGTTTACGCTTCATATTTAGTTAATCATCAACGACCTGTTCTGATTACTATGCTGTCCGGGACAGATGTGGATTGCTGATGTTCACACTGCGAACACTAGGGTTTCGGAAATGAACTTTGAAAAGACAACGGGTAATTTATATAGGTGTCATGATGATAATGTTAAAAAACATTCGATTTACTTGTGCAGTATGAATATTAACGTTATAGCTGATTGCTCATTGTTGTGTTTTTTAGGTCCGTTGTCACTACCCCGGTTCTCAGTTTGAGAACATGACATTATATGGATTTGACCTAGAATTACAATGAGGATGTTGTCGATGAAGCAGAAAGCGCTTACTCCTCCTGCACATCTGGTCATTTTTATTTCTCTGAGAAAATGTCCTTGTTCCTACTTTGCCCACGGTTTCTAGATTTGAGTTACCATAACAAGGTTTGATTTACATAGGCAAGTAGAACACAATATCTATTATATTTTTTTTACATCGACGCTTCACATATGTTGCTTACGTTAATAACAATCAAACTCTGGAAAAACTAATTTGGTATACACGGCTTTTTTCATTATTACGTCATAGCGAGTTTTTTTTTTAAATTTAAGTTTAAGCTAAACTTGTATCGCTCAGTCATACTCGTGATGTATTCTAAAAATAGAACGGTTATTTCCAGCGACCGTAAACCACAAGGGTTTGTTACAAAAAATACACATTAAATTAATCCCTTGCTACGCCATCTAGCGACAGCTGCTATGCCTACAATAATGTGATTCAGTAGGGTTGTATGCCTATACATATATGCTAGAAATTATAGTATATTGGGTATTATTTCTTTGCATGTAGACTATAATTACATGACAGAACGCCAAACTCCTGTGGTGTTGTTTGATATGTCGACACACTAATACACATGCTTATAGCTATATACTTATATGGTTCACAGCACACCTAAACATACACCCTGGCCCATATATCGGTACAGCGTATGCGTATTAGACATTTGTAACAAACCCCTGTTTTCTAGCTATAGAATAAAGTGAAAATAAAAAAAAATATGTTTGATGTTCCTACAATGTATAGCTACCTACACCAGGATATCTTGTCCTAAAATGATAAATTTCTTTTGGGTTTCTGGAGAGTAAAAACAATCTAATAGTATTTTTCTTGTCTTAAAAAAATAATTGACATGTTATTAAATTGTCAAATATTTACCTGTCTTTAAAACTGAATGAGCATCTTCAAATAAAATAAGGTAAGATAGAAAGTTACCAACCTTAATTTCTGGTAATGTAATGTTACTACAATCAACATTTGTATTTGTAATCTCATACTGATAAGTCCATACACACAGGCATACAGTTATTTTGATTACATTGTGTAGTTATGTATTGTATATATATATATACTATGTCAAACTGTACTCAAGTTCATCCTGTCTGAAGTCAGAAGATGTTCCAACTCTAATGTATACAGTGAAATATGTGATATCATTATGAATATTTTTCATTCACACAGGTTATGACACACCTGTGAAAATGGGACGGAAAACGGTAAAGAGGAAGTTCAATGATGTACAGGATTCAGATGCAGGATATAGGTAACAATATGAAATAGTTATGTAATTATAAATAAGTGATTAGCAGCAGACAGTGGAGACCAGGTGTTTACAACTCTGTAGTGTAGTAGATACATATAAAGAAGTAATCAGGAAAAGCTTGGATTACTGAATTAAATATAAAAATAATATTATACCCAAGCTTATAATTAGATCAATATTTAATCTGTTATAATACTGACTGTTCAGCTTTTCGGGTTTGCTCCAATGTACATTTGAAATATATTTTTTCTGATATAATATGTTTACATAGATGACATAGATGACAGTATGACAACCCTAAATATAGTCAGTAATACTGATGATTAAAGTAGATCAATACCATTTGATGCACAGGGGCCTTCTAATTTGAGTCGGTCAATGATATAATCAGTTGTACAGGCTAAGATTATGTAACAATAAAACCCGGCTGGCTTGTGTTCAGTTGGGATACATATGATACAGAATCTTAACATTCAACTGAAATATCCCAGTCTTGCTCAGTTACAGGTAACAGATTCTATTTGTCTCAAATGTAGACTGAAGAATGAATGATGCGTTAATAAGTTAAAATGAAAAATAAACAATTGTGGACTTAGTTTCCACTTCTATCCATTACCCCTATAGCAATGTTCCCCTTAGCCTTTGGGCACCATTGAAGCTCATTATTATATTGTATGTGATATTGCTATTATTAATTGGCAATATAAAGTTTAGGTACTTTTTATTCTCTCTTATTTTTGAAGAAATAGATGGAGATTTAGGAGTTGCCAGCATGGACTTAGATGACACTGAAGTTCAGGAAACTGTATCACCATACAATACTAATTTTGCTGAACCAGCAACTCCACAAGTATCTACTGCTAGCATTGGGACTCAGTGGGCAGATAATTCTTTACAGGATCACACATATTTATGTGCAGCAGGTGCATGTGGTACTGATAATGAGTCCATTATTCCCCCTGTGTTTAAAAAGACATATGCAGAGAAGGGTGTTCACTGTAGAACACTCTATGTGACAATGTCATCAAGTGATTTATCAAATGATAATGTGTCAAACTTATACACAGGTTTGACACACTACATNTTAGACTGAATTTGTTATTTGCTGATCTTGGTCATAGATTTGGTATTTCTGAAAGTCATGCTTCAAACATATTTAAATCTTGGTTACCTTTGCTTGCTGTTAAACTTAAAGATTTAATTATTTGGTTGCCTCGTGATACTATAAGAGCAGCTTTACCAGAATCATTTCTTAAGAATTATCCTAAAACCACTGTGATAATAGATTGTGCAGAAACATTTATGCAGCGTCCAAGAAATCTGAAAACTAGAGGCGAGACATATAGCCACTATAAATCACATAACACTATAAAATACTTAGTTGGTATTGCTCCTCATGGACAGATTATGTTTATATCTAAAGGGTTTGGTGGAAGAGCGAGTGATAAGTTAATAGTTGAGAATTTTGGCTTCCTGAATCATCTTCTTCCAGGTGATGAAGTAATGGCTGATCGTGGTTTCACCATCAATGACCTGTTATTTCCTCTAAGAGTTAAGTTAAACATTCCTGCTTTTACAAGAGGAAAAGATCAACTGTCTGAGGTAGATGTCACTCAAACGAGACGTATTGCAAATGTACGTATTCATGTTGAAAGGGCAATTAGGCGTTTGAAGGTATTCAAAATATTAAGTGACGTTATTCCTGTATCATGTGCTAAAAAGGCTGATGACATTTTGATTGTATGTTCAGCTCTTGTGAATTTAGGCAATGCTTTGATAAAAAGATGCTGTAGATGGTGAGAATGATTCAGTCGCAGCCGAATAAAATGTCTGATATATATGGACTTATTTACATGTTTGGTATTAAGGACAGCATATCCCTTGTCAAACAGTATATTACAAGAAAGTATATAGAATATATTGACTTAAAGCAGTCTGTTGATATAATTTTGCGTGAAATTTGGAAATCAAGAATACAACTGAAACTTTCAAGTTTGAAACAGGAGTGTTTTTAATTATATTTAATTGATTCTTCTTCAAAAGCAAGCATTAGCTTATTCAATACTTAAAATGTTACTTGATTGAGTCAACATTAAGAGTGTTTAAAAAAACCAGTACCTAACTACCTTTTAATTATCAAATGTCCTTATGTAATGACCTTCGAATCCTGTTTCTGAAATTGATCACTGATTCAAATTCAAAACCTTACTAATATCACAAAAACATATACAGGTAATTATACATGTAATTAATTTAAATACAAATTGCACAAAAGTTCAGATGTAATCAATTTAATTACCAATTCTTTTCAAATGTAATTAATTGCAATTCCTAATTTAATGTGAGTTTTAATATCTATTGATCAATATAAAGCAAACTGAATACAATCAGTTTGTAATACATCTCATTGTCGGATCAATTGTGCATAATAACTTAAACACAATTAAAAAATCATTGTGGAAGAGTCAAATTGCATCTCTTTATATAGGTAACCAATTAAGTATTTATACACAGTATATGATCACACCATTTTCAAGTGCTTGTCTATCCTGGGATCAATTTATGAAAATTACCCTGTTCTTTGAAAAGATGTACAAAGTGGTTATGTTTACCTGTATACGGGATTGTGTTGTAATTATACATGTGTCGATTAAGTTTATTTAAAAACACAGAAAACACAATTTCTAAATATACGAATGTATAGACAAAAAGATAAGTTATATATGTTGCTAGAATATAGAAACATACAATGTACGTAAACATCAAGTTGATATATTTAAACACGAATTCGTATAAATTGTTTAGGCATTCCTCAATTTACACCAACCACGGTTGTTATCTCACAACGTCCGTCCATCGTGCGCACAGATGTGCGCAAGCAATGATCGTCCAGCTTTTTATCGTTCGCCCATCGTGCACACACCGTTCACACACCGTGCATACATCGTGCGCACACCGCACATCGTGTAACGTTGTGCGATCCAACAACTGTATATATATAATATACCAGTCAGTGGCAGTTGTAAGTTAACTTAAACATTTACAATCTGTTTAATCCATATGATTTATGATTCAGTTTGGTAATATTTTGATAATTTCTTTTTAAATTTATACCACCTTTTTATTATGACAATACATTCTTTCTGTATTGCAATATATCGTAATAGACTTTAGGTGTGCCAGTATTGTCATTGTTACACCCCTGAAATTCAGTTTGTACCGGTATTATCATTTAAGCGTAGTTCTAGCTGTGTATCATTGTGTGTATCATTGTGTGATTTTAAATCATTGTACACCAAGCATTTTAATTGTAATCACATTTTTCATAAAATACTAAATACATATATTTTGAATGTGTTTGTTTACTTCAAGTCATATTTGAAAGTAAAAGAGCCTGATATTAATAAAGCCAATTTTGAAAGAATTGTAATTGCTTTGTTTGCTGTTCTTAACTATTTACTTAAATAAATACATACATATCGGCTTCTTTAACAATATCATACTTTCCAGAAGTTAACAAAGTGTCTAAAGACATATCTTTAAGAAATGGACATTTGATTTCCAACAAGTGGTCACAAGGAGTTTGGATAATTCCATCGGGCGATACACTGAGCCATGGTTCACGTTGAGATATAACTGTTCCTACATCTGATATGATGTCCCCATCATTCCTCAGCTGCTATTAAGCTTTAACCTCTCCGTCCTGTCCGTGCCTAGTGTAGATATTGCCTCTAAAGGTAGGATAAACATGTACTCTTATAAAACTGTCTGGATTTAATTTGTTGTTTCTCGAATTGATACCTTATGTGATGAACTGCCAGTAATTCTCAGTTTTCTGCTATCATACCACAGCTCGATTGGAATTGAGAAACAGTGTTGTGTGTCACAGATGATATCTGATGAGGTGTGAGCTTCACATATTTGTTGTAAAAGTGTGCTAACTTTTCACAGGATAAATCCACATCATGGTCAGAATGAAGAAGTGAAGCACATATAGAAATATTGGTGATGTCAGCACTTGCAGATTTGGTGATTAGTTAATCCATGATGTAAAATAAAGGCATTAATGTTGAACTATCAATAAACTTTAGAAACTCTGAATGACTTGAGAAGGTTTGAAAAGAAGAAGGAGTATAGTTTACTTCCTGGTCGATGTCATCTTCGTCCGTCTTATTACGTTCTGGTTTGGAGAAATCCATGTCTGCAATAGGACCTGGATCAATGTTCTTTGTCGTTCCTTTATTCCACTTAGCCTGAACATCTGTGCAACTCTTACCAGTAAGTCCTGTTTTGACAGCATATTCCACTTTCCACAATAATGCACCTACATGACTACAAGTCTTACTTACACCTGCCATACACGAACAGCCCCCTGTGTTGATTGTACCGTTACTGTCGCAAACAATCCACGGACGTGGTACTCATTGTTCCTTCTCTGTGATGGTCGTACATTACATTTCATAACAATGCCGTCAACAGTAACATGGTGTAAAATCTTATCAACAGCACGACTCTTAAAGTACAGTTGAAACTGTCCATAGACTTGAAATTCCTCATCTCTTCTCCGTCACATGATCGACTCAAAACTAAAAAGTTGTAAATATCGCCATACTCTATCTCCGGCCACTCGCGCATGTTATCGATCCACTCGTTTGATTTAACATCCTTTGATGTGATGGATTTTGCAACAGCATCTATCATTGAATTCATCATTATCAACTTTACACATGTGATAATAAATTCAGTGAAGTTCCAGTGAATTTTATAGAAATATCAATGCTACCTTGTTTTGCTTTTCGAATTGCCCGCCTTTATGAGTGTGATCACTTCTGTAATGGCGGCGCGATGTTAATGGCACCTAGCGAGTATAATAATTACCACGAGCGACGACTGAAAAAAGTCGTGTATACATGCTATTGATACACTAGTGTTTATTACTGAGTTTTTTCTGTTATTGAAATAGAGATTCTATACTCTAGTTATTTTAAAATTGATGTGGTTGTTTGATATCTCATTCATGTACCTTATAATAAGTCGGTGAGTATTCAGTACCGTCATTTGGTACACATTTTACATAAAGCTAGTGACCTTTTTCCTATGTAATCAATTCCAACGTATTACCCATATCAGGTCTAGAGGAAGCATTCAATTAAATATCTTATTTTCCACAGGGTAACAATCGTTTTAAACTTTGCGTTTCAAAACCTGTACTGATGGATAGAATGAAAAAAAATGGCACCTCCTTAAGTAATATGCATTTCTTCGTTTTAGTTGAAAATCCAATCAATATCATCCCAAGCTAAAACGTTTTCCTCCTGACAAAACAAACTGACAATTAATATTATTTAGAAATACTGTTGACACTATTGCTTTTCAAAACATTATATTATACATTCCATAGGTTACGTTTTAATATTGCTCACAATAAAAACCCAAGACATACGGTTTTTCTCACACTGGTCGAGATAACAGCACCATGGGGGTACTGACCTATAATGCACAGAGGTAGAAAATGCACAGTTCATATAGGTTCTAGTACGGTTCATGTACCAAGTTTGGTGCTGCGACTAACAATTAATGAAAGCAAATGGATTTGAGAAAAATTCAATCATTTTTTTAAGCTAATTTATAAAGTCATCTGTCTTCATATTCAAATTTCTAATCATTTGTATAATGAATAGCACATCATTGGTGGCGCTTCCTTCCGAAGGTGGGGAGCATCATTATTGTACACATGCATCAATTGAAGTAGGAGTCAACGATGGATGAGGATCGGCCAGAATCGAGTTACATTCTCATTAATTACGCTGTAGAAAGACAGTAAAAACGGTCACGTCAGGGTGATCTTTTAATTATTCATTTCAAGGAATATGATGTAACGGATATGGATTCGTTGATTTAATGCGAAGCTTTTCAATCTAGATGTATGCTTCATGCATTCATCATGGTGATTCATTAGGTAATAGTAATATAAACATACACACACAGAACCTGCCGACGAACACACACAACTGAAATACGTCAATACGGAGTTATGTCATCCGTTTAGCTGTTTTGTGTACAAAAGCGAAAAAAAATCAAACAAATGAATGATGGATCATAACGGCCTTTACTGATGGCATACAACTAAGGCAGTGACCCAAATATATATCACTTTTCATACAAACATTAAGGGAAGACTTAAAGCTGAAGACTTTCCTCAGGAATTGCACAGAATGTCCTCTTTTGAAAATCTATCAGTGTTCCCTATATATTTCATTATATGTAATAAACTTGTTTAGTGATATTGTCTATATCTTGTTTAACTTGACCCCTATACAAATAAACGTATTCACGTTCCATATATACCATCGTCAATAAAAAAAAAGACATTCCGGAATATAGCTGAATGGCTGGACTATTTTAAGAAAAACTACAACAATCAGGAATGACTGCATATGGTATGTGTCAATTTGGTTTTGTCACGAAACATTTGATTCCTACGGACACAATAACGGTCCTGCGAAAAAAATGATTATATAAAATACAGATCTATAATTATCATGTTATTAGCTCTTTTCGTAAAAGGCTAAGTAAAAAAAGTATGAATAACGAATACTATTATATGAATAAATGTACTGTTCTCAAAAGAACATGTCCTTCGGAAGGTTGGTGGCTTTTGCAGGGAAGATACAAACGAAGACAATTATATTTGTTATAATTTGTGTGTCGACTATAAAACAGATTTGCCATTATCATGCCACACAAATGCATACACAACTATCACAGATTGTCAAACGTAATGCTATTGCTTTTTCATGTTTAGCTTACCTTAGGTAGATGATACAAGCACGGAGGTGTGAGGTGAACATACTCGGATCAACATTCAGATAACTTATAGCAACACTGAAAAACACCAACATTTGCAATGTATCTGGTATGCTGCGACTGTTCATTTTCAAGCGTAAACTGTCTTATTAGCAGCCTTAAATGTACATTTGCATGCCGAGTTTTCACGCACACACATCATATGTGTTGTTTAGAAACCAGTATCAAAACCACGCGGGGTATTAAATAGTCTAGACTATTCACCTAGTCCCATCATTAATGTAGAACGTTATACGCAAGCGTTAACATACAGACGGGTTAACTGAACAGAACACATCAGCTGAGAGACATCATTAACAGACAAAAAACAAACAAAAACCAGGATAGAAACATTGGGCTCTGAATCGGTAAGAAAGTTTCCTGGGGCATTGTTACCAGCCATCATGTCAAATCAAGAAAAGGATTTGAGTCACTAACGACCTAAGACCCATACGCAAGTCCTCAATAATGACAGACATTCGAATGCCTTAGTCAGAATGTAAGTCATGGTCACAACGATACAATTTCCTCAGTGTAGATGAAACTTTCTCTAGTAAGAAAACACCAAACGAAAAGCAGTTGACCTGAAAATGCGGCAATAAAGATCTTTATAAACAATATTTATTTTTCAGGATCAACGATAACCTAGTGTAATTCAAAGAAGGTGCTGAATGATTGAAAAATAAAATATAAAAAGTACGATGCATATATGAAACCAGACGTCAAGTTGTTTCATAACGCATGCCTCGTTGAACATCGTGAATTACATTGCTGATAGGTTGAGCGATGCATGAGAAGACACTTCTCTGTAAATAGGTTAGGTTGAGATCAAACCATCACGCCTGGTGATGAAGAGCTTTTAGTAGAACAAACCATTTATATATATAATCGTATCCCATATCACACAGAAGGATAATTGGAAATTCTAATAAATCTTCTAAGACAGTATTATACAATTGGGAGATTGTTTACGTCAAGAAACCAGATTCTGAACACCATGTTATGAGGCCCGCGGGTATGCAAAGACTCGCAGAATAACGCATTTTGAAAATGATTACATATTACTGTTGGAACAAATCATTTAAAAATGTCGAGAAAAACAAACGAAAATCTAAATCTGGCACTGAGGAAAACGTAAAACTACAGATAAAACTGTAATGAAAGACGCGCGTTTGGAGTGACTTGACATTTTCTATATTTTCTTGAAAGACTTGCACTATTGGATGATAAATGAAATTAGAGAGATTTGAGGCGATCAATATGTAGAATTACACAGCCTATTGTTATTTTTATATCGCGCGTTCGGTAAACAACATGCTGTTGTGTAATATAACATTAAACATTCATATAATTCATGCAGACTATAATCGGAATTGATTTCTGCTACATTTAGATTCTAAAATATAATTGTGTTGGGGACTTTACCCTTACTGCCATTGTTTCATTGTGTACTGTGTGAACGTGTTAGGGCATGCATGAAGTGATATTGTTTCATTATACATGCGCTAACAAAATAAACTAGAAAATTTACCACAACGCCAACAAAATGCGCTCCTGACAAGCTGCTGAAAATGTATATGACTTGAAAAGAGATTAGCAGCTTCCTCGCATTTGTTTATTTTGCGCATATTGAAACTGTCAAGATACAATGGGTTTTGCAGAAAAACTATTTCAGGTTGATCACATGTAAAAAGTTGGGAATGATATTCAAGAAAAAAGTAAATGTTGTTGAAGAGAAGCACTCAAAAAAGAAACTAATACAATGACTCTATGAATGTACAAGGACAGCAGCAAATATTTATGTCTTGCAAGATGTATTTATGTCTAATGTAAATTCAAATCAAATTGTAAGTTAGAAATAGAATATCTAAAAAGAGTCTTCAATTCACAATGAACACGTGTCACGTTTGTAGTCTTTCAGTGTCTTTTTGACAATCTTATACGTCTCAAGTGATGTATGAGATTTGTCATAACTCTGAGACCAGATGTTCCAATTTGACGGTGCGTTAAATTGTCGAGATCGTGTCTGTGACATCTGTACTTACAATGATACAGCTTAACTAGTGAAGAGGCCCCAATCTTAGTTGACACTTTGAAGATCAAGTGTAATAGTCATTACTTAAAACCTGATATCATATGGTACGTTTAAGCCTTTATCCATGATTAAAGTAATGTTCACTCTGTTTGAGATCTTTTGTAAGGGACAAAAAATCTAGTATTTGACTGGAAACAACAGCAATAGTGCATCATAGAACTACCGAAGGCATAAAGGTTTTGGATCACCTGGTTTCATTTTGTTTTTGCCGAGTTGTTTGAGATACTTCCTTTTGTTCTGGTGTCTCCTAGATTTTACGTTGTGAAAGATTGATTAAGTTTTCTTGGTCTCTTACTGTGAAATGTGATATTTCTTGTAAACTATATTTTTATTCACGTTTCACACTGTTCAGATTTCATTTATCTTTATTCTGACTTTTTGTGTTATTAATGTATTTAATAAAACAGTTAAAAAAACACAAGAGTGAATCCAAACTTGAAATCGGTAGAAAAAGACAACATTAACTTAAGAGACATGAATTGAAGGCGAAGAAGTCATCAGGTTTGCCCCCGAAAATATGAGCTGCTCCGAAAGGACACTTGGTTTACACACCATTTGTTGTGGAACACATCCTGCTGCGCGTTACCCAAAGAATGGTATGCGTTCACGCGTTAGGTGTGCCGGCAAATGGTGACCGTATCAAATTAAAATTATGCCATTGAAAGTCTTAAACACGCAAAAATTACCTTTCGAGCGTACTACTTTCAATTAAAAATAGATTTAAAACTAAATCCAGACTTGAACTAATTGTTCTGTAGGGTTTGGTTCCCCTCAAATTATTGATAATCGTTAAGTTAATCAATCTCACATTCACGGTTCGCATAACTACTCGACGAATGGTAAAAAAAAAAGCAAAGTAACAGCGTATGGCCGATTTGGATCAATTTAACCAGCCTTATTGTCTGTACGTTACACTGCTGTTTGTTTGCAGAAGACTTTGGCACCCAAATATGTTGTTGTAAGCTTTATTCGTTTTGCAATAGCTATTTACTAAATTCTATCATATTGTATTAATCACTCTGGTAAGCCCGGATTGCAGCGCTAAGAGGGTCTTAATTGGGGAGAATACCAGAGTGTTAGGTGGAAACTAAAGTGTTGAGGCGCATGACACCACACATGTCCACGTCCTATCGGTCAATCAAAGCATTGTCGTCCTGTGGGATGGCAAGTTCGCTATCAACTACGCATTCCAACAGACAGAACATGTGATAAATGCCATTAATAATTTCAATGCAAGCAAACGTTTTGTAAAGTGGTATGTAGGCTTTATCCTTTTCTGATGGGGACTGTCGCACCTATACATTAAATGCCGTAGAGAACATTGAAATAAAACAAGAGAACACCGAAACGTCAACAAAACCGTAAAACGAACAAAAAATCAATCAAAACAATGGCAAAATATAACCAACGGAAAATATTTACACGGACACTGAAAAAAGTACCCGCAGAAGAAGACCTGGTACTCAGGGAAGCGTCAGAGTCTTTTGCGAAGACACCAGCCTTGTGAATATAGGTCAAATCCAATTAAAACCTCGTCCACATAGCTAAAACTTGTGTCACAACAAAACCGCAATGTACAATTATGAGCTGAACCAGATTTATCGACCTTTATGTCACACAAAATAACATCTTTATAACTGAGATAATGATGGCGTCCATAACACTTAATCAACCTGCTTCTTTAGAAACGCTGTGCTGAAGGTTTGTCCGTCAGCAGTGGCTACTGTCACGGTTATGATATTAGTAGAAAGCTTGTGAGTAACGAATACCTGCGAAGTATAAACACCATTGTTTGGTCTTCATTAAGATTACTGAGTTTGAAAATATTTGATATCAAAGTTTTACTTGCTACACAAACAATGTACGTATTAAACGTGTCGCAACGTTTCAAGACCGACTGGTCCCTTTGTCAGGCTATGACAGTCATAGCTGGACGTTGTGCCACGTTTAATATGTACATTGTTTGTGTAGAATGTAAAACTTTTAAATTAGTAAACACCGTTGGTTATGAAAGCAGGGGTATTGCTGGCAAAAAGCAGAACGGGAAAAGTCACGATCTGGAATTCAAAATAAATTGCCCTACCTATCGTACAACTTAGTAGTACGCCGTCCTTACTGGTCATGTTTTAAACAAATATCGAAGGAAGCGGCTAAATTGAGTCTGTAATGACATTGATTTCAAACTCAGGGGGGTGTTTACGATCGACTGCTTCAACGACTTCCGTGTTGCTACCAAACAAACAAAAAATGTCAACACAGTCATCACACTTTCTAACAGCTTTACCATCAGTTTATATCATTATGGCCTCTTCACAAAGTTTACTTCTTCATATCGCCCGTCGCCTTCCTGTGAAAAAGAAACGATTTCATAGGAAAAGTACAAGCCATACCTTAAGCGTCGTATGCGTTATCTTAGTGCAAAGAGTCGAACAGTCAAAAGTTCTGATGAAATAAACATCTTCAATGACAGGATATTAACGATTAAAAAAACGATATTTCGACTTCTTCAACATTCCACTAAATCTACGTTTTAAGCAGACAGGGTTACATTGCGACTGTTACCCTGATTTAATGGTGCTTATAACAGTAGTAAGCGGTTTGGAGAATGACTTGGTTGAGCAACTTGAGGAGTCAGCGATTAAATGTTGTTTGTGAAGTTTCAGAAATTAGTACAAATGAGTTACGTACGTTTCTCTAAAACCACAAATTGTCTAAGGAATGTCCAGTCTCATGGAATATCACTGTTTTCGTGTTCATATTATATGATATAATGAAATGTTTGACTAACCTGATTTACGCTGTGCTATGCTATTAACGTTTATTGCTGGATGCAGAAATCAATGACAGGATAAACTTTGAAAATAATTCTTTCCGGTTTCGATATTCTATGATATGTTGTTTCTTTGAAATTTTACCAGAGAGTGCAGTACATTGTATTCTGACGTGTTCCAATACTGTATGAACTTAGAGTAGTCAGTCAATTTCCCCAGTTTATGTGTTCCTTCAACAAAAACGAAACAATATCTGATTATAGACAAATCTAAACAAAAACCTACAATTCAATCAAAACTTCAATATATTTGTGAAAATGCAGATAGATACATGTATATCGATATATGGACTCGGGGGGGGG